>NC_056739.1:692728039-692805539 GCF_019279795.1 Protopterus annectens | reverse complement strand
CAGGGCATACTGGGCACACTTACATCTGCCTACAGAGACAGGCTCAGTGGGTTCCTCCTCAGAATCCTCTGTGGCTGTGGGGACCTTGGCACTGGTGGAGAGGGCTGTGTGTTCCTTCCCTGAGATGCTCCTGCTGCAGCTGTTTCCACAGGATCATATCGGTGTAGCATGGCACATATTGTGAACATGTGTGCACATGTGGCTGGAGAGTACTGTAAAGCTCCACCAGATACATTGAGGCAGCAGAACCGTGACTTGAGCAGCCCAAACACATGCTCTATGATGTTCCTAGTTTGTGTGTGTGCCTCATCATGGTGGTCTTTGGTAGGTGTGTGTGCATTTATAATGGGTGTCATCATCCACGGCTCCAGTGCACAGTCAGCATCCCCATGAATGCATATGGGATGTCCCCCCTGGCAAATGTATGGTACAGCTGTGATGCATGCCAGATGTGGGAGTCATGATAACTGCCAGGGTTTCCAGCACACACATTCATGATAATGCCCTGTGCATTGCACACGACCTGGCAGTTGATGAAGTGATACCCCTTCTTTTTGATGTAGAGTCTACCCTCCTCACCAGGTGGTGCTTTGATGTGCACATGACAGCAGTCTATGGCACCCAGTACCTCAGGGTAGTGTGCTACATGATGGAAGAGACACATATTGCTGGCCCTATTCTCAGGGGTGCAGGGTAAATATATGTGCTCACTGGCATGTGTTTGCATGGCAGCCATGAACTGGTGGAATACCCTGGATGCAGATACTTGTGTGATCTCCATCATGTCCCCAGTAGGTCTTTGAAAAGTACCTGTAGCTAGTATTCTAAGGGCTACACATACCTTTGTTTCCACTGGGATGGGTTCCCCTCTTTTGGCTCTGGGTCTGAGTTGAGGCCAACAAAGCTCGGTGAGTTCTTGTAATATGTCCCTGTCCACCCTATACTGATCTACTATCTCCAGCTCATGTAGTCCATGGAAGGTTACCCTGGGCCTGAACACTCTTCTCCTTTTCAGTCTAGGCCTATTGTCAACATCAGCACCAGGACTGACTTCAACCTCTAGCAGAGCAGCAGCAGTCCCTATAATTTTGTCATTTAAAATTCCCAAGTTTGCACTTCAATGGTGCAGAGTATGTGGGAAAATTCAGATTGAAGGGTGTATGCATACTTTATACTGGTGTGCTGCAGATGCAGCCTGTGAGATTGGCTGACTATGATGCATTCCACCTGCCAGGTTTATCAATGAAGGTTTTGAATGGCCCAGTGTCAGTGGGACAGGGTTTATCAGTCATTTATACTTGATTGGCTTTCCCATGTTATTTCCTTTTTTTTAATTCCTTTCCCTGTTAAGCACTGCAGTGTGGAGCACAAACACACAGTGCTATTATAAACAATGCTCAGCAGTTTAGACACACCCCATGCAAGGGCACACTCAGCTTAGCGTAAACCAGCTAAAACATGTGCTGCAGGGCTTAACACAGTTTAGCAGCACTGGACACACCCTCCTGCTTAGTTGTGCCTAGCTGAGCACAAATGGGTGCCTCTTCCAATCTGCTGCAACATAGTGTGGCACCCCCTTTTTGATGTCAGCTACCTGATCTACTAACACCAACATGGTTCTGGCCCTACACAGGTTTTATCTGTGGACATAGTGACCCATATTTGCTATTCAGTAACCCCAGCTCATTTGCATACAGATCTTTGCATATAACCTGGATACTTCACTACTCCAGGGCCTGCCTTCTTAGCAACCACTGAATCCTGCCATTGTACACTATGCATGCAGAGCACTATAATGCATTATTTTTGCAAAAGTATTTTCAGTTTTTCATCATTTTAATATTTGTTTTTTTGCATAACAGCATGTTTGCTCATTGTTGCTTGCTGCACAGCCGTTATATGTGTATTAAAAAATATATATATTTTACAATGATTTGCATTACTTTTTGGACACACTGTATAGTTTGGGGCATTTCCATGCCTACATAGCAAGATCCTGCCTTCTTTTTGGGTATTTACACCCCTGTTTAATTTTTACATTTCTGTACACCGTTATTTTCCATGTACATTTCTGACACCAACATGGCACCTACATGGGTACCTTTCTGCTTATTGGATCACAAATCACCCTCATTTGCATGGATTTCACTTACTTATAAGGTGATTTTTATTCCATGGACACTTCCGTATCCACGCGCTCATGCATGGCCCTCTGCTCTGTTTACTGCATCACTTGGCTGCCGGTTTCCATGCTTTGGCCATGCTACTATGCCTACATGGAAAATCACTCCATGTAGGCTTTACTGAATTCCCCACTAAGTCAGTTACAGAAACTAGTTTGATTAGTGGTGCATAGTTTAATTATTTTTATGATGTTCTTGGATAAAATTTGGCTTTTGAGCTTTCTCGTTGTGTCAATATATCTAGGTTCTATAGTACTTATCTGATTTTCACCCAGGACCGAGAATTCTAACAGTTCACATTTCTTAATGGAGTTAACATCATTTTTTTTTTATTTTATTTTTATGTAAAATGAAACTGCTTGTTTTAAAATTACATGACAAGCATTCTCAACAAATTATATTTGCCTACCTTACATTGCAGACAGAGAGGTTAGTCACTGTTTGCATACCAGATTCTAATAGCTGATTAAATTTGCATGGAATTTATCAACATTAAGTAAGACTAGGTGTTTACAATAATGTAGTCCTCATCTCTATTTTATATAATGGATTCAGTTGCAGTATGAGATGGGTTATATTTAGCTTAATTCCACATTCCATAGCTTTGGCAGACCTCTCAGTAGCAGACATATTTTTTTTTCTTATATGTTTTATGTCATTAAGAACAATATTAAATGCCTCAGACTGGTTAGGTTTTGTAGTCTGCATAATATGTCACATACGTTCCTTATAAGGGAATATCCATACTCAAACTCTACCAGGCTAGTGAGAACTGAGAAGAGGAACTGTTCTAAAGCTGAAAGAGGTGTGCCACAAAATATTAGCTTCTTCATATTTTCCAGTCCTTCAAAGGTGTGCTTCTGGATATTATACCTATTTTAGATTTACAAATATTCCAAAGATTTCAGTCCAAAAAATGTACCATTTTGTGTGCCATTTCTACAATCAAAGAAAATACCAAATATTTAAGATTTGTGAGGCCAACAGTGCTCCTGGCTTTATGATCTCTGTGAAAAGAGCTGTCCCCGGATTCTCAAAAGCTTGCACGGAGTGTTAGAATAGTGTTTGACGTCACACAGGCAAGATGTATGCCGTGTGATCCAGGAACAGTCTGTAGGGGCGTGCACGGGAGCTGCTAAAGCTAGTCTTGCACGGACAACATCATGGTATGCAAATTACCTAATTTGCTGGTGAAATACATGCAAATGAGGTAAATTTGAGATCCAGCAAACACTAACCTGTCCGTGGAAGATTAGTGTTACCCACAGAAATGTATTCCGTTGGTAACAGAGTACATTTCTGCAAACAGCTAAACAGAGCCATGACAGCTCCATATAAAGGATGCATACAGTTGAGGAAGCATGCCAATGGCCAAATATAAGGCCATTGGCAGTGCAAAATGTTTAAAAACATAAAAATTTAACTTTTTTCCCCCGATCTCCGATGTTTAAGCATAGAGCAGCACTGCGCAAAAGTGCGGCGCTTAAAAAAACAAGAAAATCATTTTTAAAAAGCCAAAAAATAGGCATTTTCACTCAAAAGCTTATTCTGCCATGCAGGTTTATGGCAGGATGAAGACAACATGGCTACTGACTAGTGGTTGCTAAGGGGGGAAGCTCAGTGTGAGAGATGTAACCATGCATTACTAGGCAATCCTATACAAATGAGGATAAGGATAGTGAATACCAATTTTCCCCAGCATGTGAGGCATGCCCCAAGAGTGTAAGATTTGGAGTAGGTGAGTATAAGACTAGAATATAGATGATATCATGAGGGGGTGTGTCATACAGGCTGTATGCTAATTGGAGCACAGTTGCTCGTGTTTGCCCTGAGTTGCTCAGGATTGCAAAGAGATGTGTCTACAGTTGTCCTATTTGAAAACCTCAGACCCAAGGTGCACACTGTTATAAGATAGGAAACTCCTTGCAAACATGCACACAGCATGTGCACACGTGTGTGCGTGTTTGCGCTCGTTTGTGCAGTGCTGCCCCGAGCGGAAACAGAAAGGCAAAAGGATGGAAAAGAAGTAGTAGGAAGTTAACCAAGGAGAAATAGCAGAGCTGCCAGGTGAAATATATCAGAATCAGCCAATTACACAGGCAGCAGACTAGCCCAGCCCAGCCCAGCACTTTAAACTCTGCAAACACCATACCCCCCTGTATTTTCTCAAGAACTCTGCAACACTGCAGTATACAAAAAGGGAAAACTTAAAAAGCTTAAGTCAGACAAAATGTTAGGGGCTGCTCTTGCTATCATAAACCAACATGTGCAAGGTGCTGAGGGTGGTGATGTTGTGAATGCTACTGAGCAACCCACAGTGAGGAGACTGAGAAGAGTGTACAGACTCATGGTAACCTACCAGGGGCTACATGAGCTGGAGATAGTGGAGAGCTATAGGGTGGACAGGGACCTCCTACAGCAAATTGTTGAGCTGTGCCAGCCACGCCTCACACACAGAACCAACAGAGGGGAACCCATCCCAGTGGATACCAAGGTATGTATTGGCCTAAGAATACTAGCTACAGGTACCTTCCAAAGACCAACTGGTGATATGATGGGGATTTCATAGGCGTGAGCATCCAGGGTACTCCACCATTTCCTGGATGTAATGTCAGCACGTCAGTGACCACATATATTTCCTCATTTCCCATGAAGCATTGGCCAGCAATATGCGTCATTTCCACCAAATAGCAGAATACCCTTAGGTAGTGGGTGCAATAGACTGCACGCACATATGCATCAAAGCACCACCCGGTGAGAGTGGTAGGGTCTACATCAACCACAAGGGCTTCCCCTCCATCAACTGCCACTTTGTGTGCGATGCCCAGGGCATAATAATGAATGTGTGTGCTGGATGCCAGGGAAGCTATCACAATTCCCACATTTGGCATCTGACCCAGCTGTCCCAGTCATTTGCCAGTGGGGACATTCCCTACGGTCACCTAGTAGGGGATGCTGGATATGCATGGAGCCATGGCTGATGACACCCATCAGAAATGCACACACACCTGAACAAGAACTCCATAATGAGGCAGACGCACAAACAAGAATCATAATAGAGCATGTGTTTGGGATGCTCAAGTCATGGTTCCGGTGCCTGGACACATCTGGTGGGGCCTTGCAGTACTCACCAACTACATGTACCCAAATTGTTATGGTATGTGCCATGCTACACAATATGATCCTGCAGAAAAAGCTGCAGCAGGAACAGCATAGGGCAGGGCCAAACAGCCCCCCACCATTGCCAAGGCCTGCACAGGTACAGCGTGGGTCAGAAGAGGAACAACCTGAGCCTGCCCCAGTAGGCAAAAGGAGGCATGCCCAGTATGCCCTGGCCTTGGCAAAGAGGCAATGCATAGCACATTTACTAACTCAGTAGGAACCCTGGAAATGACACCTCTCTCTGACTCGCACATACAGCAAAAGGGATGCCTAACATGACACTACCTGTTTTCAAACATGTATAGGGAGTGTACTATGTGCATCCGACATAGGCAGCCCTGCAGCACCACCCTCAATACTGGCACAGACACAACTTAAGTCACTCACACATATCAGCTGGGGGGGTCACATACCTAACAGTCACAGCCAGCAGGACAGTTGTAGACAAATGCAAACACAAACAGATGCTGTATCATGCCCTCTGAAGAGGCATATGGGTAACCTCCCCCCAGGCCTATGCAGACAGATAACATCAGGCCATGCAGTGTGATGTGGGTTGGGTAGACTGTGAAGTCACAAACTAATATGCGTGTAATTGGAAGCTAAGGTCTGTAGTACAGCAGTATGCCTCAAGCCAATATTATAGGCAACAGTACAGACTGAAATGAAGCACCTGACATAGCAGTGCAGGCCTAGCAAATGTGTATAAGTGTCAGGTGTTCCCCTCATCCTATGTACACCCACAGTAACAATCAGTTGTGCCCCCCGGGTAGAAATGTACAAATAATAGCTGTTCCCCCCTTTATGTAGAAATGTTGATAAGACTATGCAAATTGACTCATGGAAGCCCTGCAGGCACAGCATGCTTCCTGTTGATGTACAACACAAAGGTGAGCCCTGAAGTAAAAACCAACATGATTTTTCACACACATATAGTATATATGCCCATAGTGGGCATGCTCACACACTTAAACAAACGAAGCAAATGTCAGTCAACAACATACTGAAAGGTCATACTGGGCATGCTCACACACAAACAACTGAAGCAAATTTCAGTCAACAACATACTGAACGGTCATACTGGGCATGCTCACACACTTAGGCCATGTCTGAGTACAGCAATGGGCCACACATATCTGGCAGTTGCAGTTCTTACTCCAGACACATGTCACTATTCACCAATCCTGCCTTGCGCACACAGTGATATGAAAACAGACCCATATAATATATTGGACCCCTGTCATAATCAAACTATATAATACAAGTACTTAAGTTGTTCAAAGAAAGTTAAATTCCAAAGAAGATCAATAAATCTCTGATCAGTATCATCAAGAAACAATGAGCACTCCTAACATTATCCAAGCCAAGCTCTGCCAAAAATATTGCCAAAGATTCCATAGATAACCATGAAGCTTTCTTTAGCTATGTCATAAATATCAATGTAAACTCATATATGTTCTGAGTTAGTGCAAAGTATAAATGAATACATGTACATGACTGACATTGCAAACATCTTGTCAGACAGGTTCATACATATTTAACTCCCCTCTCGCTGACAAAAGGACCCATTACCATACCTGGAGATTGTGAAAACCCAAAAATCACATATACAATGGTTAAACAGCTCTATCCAAACATAAAAACACAGCGTCTATGGGATGACATGATGTCCCTGGCTGTGTCATATGTGAACTCCAAAACAAACAGACCCTGCACCTGAACAGTCTGTTGAGACTTACCCTCTGTACAGGATATGAAACTGTTGAATGGGTAACAGCAATGTTTGGCACACTCCACAAGTGTTGGTGCACAACAGACCATGGGAACTATTGTCTTATAAGCCTAATAAGCCTGATCTGCAAAGCCATGGAGTCCATCATTATGGAACTCATAAACAGAGCTATTGGGAGACTACAAACACCGAACGCTACCCATTTTGGTTTGGTCAGGGGCATAACCTGCTAGACTGTTTTCAAGGCAGTTACCCAGGACATACATCAATGAAATGAGCCCCACATGGCCTACATAGACCTTGAAAAGCCCTTTTCCAACATCCCACACACATGTCGTATCCACAAAATCAACAACCTGTGCATAAACACGTATGTCATCTGATGGATTGCCAACTGGGGCACAGATAGATCCCACAAGGTAAGAATTGTGATCTCCCTGTTGGACTGTAAGCTTGTAACAACTGCTGTCCCCCATGGCTCATTCCTGGGGCCCCCCTCCTGTCTGGTGTATACTTTTCAGAAGTACAGTCAAACACACGAGGGCTATGGTTAGCAAAGTTTGTGGATGACTGCAAAAAGGTTGTCATAATCGATGTTTGGGACAACAGAGACATCCGAAGGGTCTCAGTCAGACAGATGTGGTGTCAAAATTATGGCCTCGAGCTACAGTCATACAAATACCACATAGGTGCCAACACCCTAAATATGGAGGTAATAATAAGGGATCTATGGACACATGTGGATAGTCATCTCTACTTTCACAAACACATTCACAAAGTGGTTAGAAAGTCATGCTATGTGTCCTCACTAATTGCCAAAGATTTGCATGTAGGTCAAAGGAGGTTCTCTCTACTCATCAGTCATCAGACCCATCAGAGAGTATCATGACACACTTGCGATGTATCTGACTAGGCACCTTCAGCAGCTGGAAAGACCACTGAAGTACCTCAGCCAGAGGATTACTGGCCTCACACAGTTGCCCCATGCAACAAGACTGAAGTAACTCAATCTGTACTCTGTTGCATACTGTCTACTCTGACAATCTCTGCCCAACATACAGGTCCATGTCCAATGCAGAACTGATGTACATGCTCTATCTGAAGTAAACCCAAGCTCACTGTGCCACATGCTCATCACAAAAATAAATAGAACATGTTGGAGGGATACATTACTAACTCACAGACTTCCCTTGCTTTGGAAAAGGCTCCCAACCTACATTAAGCTGAGTCCCTCACTGACACTCTTCCAGAGGAGCCTTGATGAGTGTATGTGAAACTGAACTTTCACACCATGGATCACTTCATCAGCTCTACTACACAGAAGCATAGGGAACTAACCCCAGGTGTGGTGATAGCTGCACACTCTGGCCATACTAATATATGCCTTCAGGCAGATAGCCTATTACCTACCTATGTACCTATATATGTAGGTGGAACACAGCATAATAAGCCAAAGATGGATGGGCAGAGATGTGTGTAAGAGGGTGACCATGACAAGGAGCCATCCAGGACTGTCCCACCCAGCACACATCCCAGTGGCACAAAAGACATGAGGTGCACATCTCACCCATTGTACATAATAGCCACCAGTATCTGTAAGCATTACAGACTATATGGTGCATGTGCTTGCTGTACAACATGACTGTACAATGAAGTACACATCTACTATCTGTAGACATGTACCTGTCACATAGGTTCATAGGTATGTAGTAGACTATCTTCACGAAGGCAAATATTAGCCTAGGCAAGTTGTGCAACTTTCACCGCCCCATTGGTTAGTCTCCTAAGCCCTAGTTCTAATAGTTAGTACCCTAGGCCCCTATCTAGTGGGGCTGCTGATGTGATCCCTGGCGTGAATTGTCTGTTTCCCATCCACTCATCAAGGTTCCTATTGAAGAGTGTCAGCGAGGGGCTCTGTCTTATGTACATTGGGACTCTGTTCCACAGTAAGGCAAGTCTCTGGGATGGTACTCTATCCTTCCAGCATGTTGTATTCATTGTTGTGATGAGGTTCATGTCCCTGGAATGTGAAGTGCAACTCAATTTTGTTTTCCTTAGATGGAGCATGATCAACAGTTATGTGTTGGACGTGGCTCTGTATGTTGGGCAGAGTTTGCCTCTGAGTAGGCGGTACGCAACAGAGAAGAGATTCAGTTTTTCAACTGTTTGAGGCCAGTAATCCTCTTGGTGAGGTACCTCTGTGGTCTCTCCAGCTGCTGGATATGCCTAGTTGAGTACATCCAAAATGGTGCATTGTACTCAATGATGGGTCTGATGACTTAAGAGTAGAGGGCCACCACTACCTCTTTTCATCTTGATGCAAACCCTTTGTTGATTAGGTGGGCCACATAGGATTTCCTAACCACTTTGGCAACATGGTTGTCAAAGGAAAGATGACTATCTACTTGTGTCCCCAGATCCCTTATTACCTCATCAGTTTTTAGGGGGTAACACCTATGTGGTAGTTTGTGGGTACTTTGTTTTTCACAAAGGGATTACTATGCATTCTTTCACATTGAGTTTGAGGCCATGATTCTGACACCACACATCTGTCTCACAGAGTCCCTTATGGAGAATATTTGTGTCAACCAGGGAATTTATTATGGCACACACTTTACAATTTCCAGCAAACTTAGTCAACCACAACCCTCCTGTGTTAGCATGTACTTCTGAGAAGTATATACCAAACAAGAGGGGCCCCAGGACTGAACCCTGGGGGACACCAGTTGTTACCCATTTAGAATATGATATGTAGCCAGCAACTCTTAATTTGTGGGATCTATCTGTGAGCCAGTTTGCAATCCATCTTGTGATGTATGGATTTATGCCTAGGTTGGTGAGTTCACCTATGATACCTGACTGGGGAATGGTGTCAAAGGCCTTAGCGAGGTATAGGTAGGCTGTGTGGAGCTCCTTTCAATCATCTGTAGCCTGGGTAACTGTCTCAAAGAAATCCACCCAATTCAGGAGACATGACCTGCCTTTGACGAAGCCAGACTGGGTATGCTCAACTGTGTGAAGGTTCCCAATGTCTTTATTGTTGAGTTCCATTATGACTGGCTCCATTGCCTTGCAAACCAGACTTGTCAGGCTCATAGAGCG
Source organism: Protopterus annectens (assembly GCF_019279795.1). Lineage (NCBI taxonomy): Eukaryota > Metazoa > Chordata > Ceratodontiformes > Protopteridae > Protopterus > Protopterus annectens. The sequence continues at coordinate 692,795,360 of NC_056739.1, read as the reverse complement.
GGAATGCCAAGGGTCTGCTGTGGCCCCACCCCTGTGGAGTGGGAAGAACATTGCTGTGCAACATTCTATGGGTACATATCCTGTAGAGAGGATGTAGAGAGAGGTGTAGGTATCCTTGATGAATATGGATGCATCCCCGCCCTATGTGTTATGATCCAGGTTCTGATGCCGGAAGGTATGGAATGAGTAGTATTCTGGTAGTGCTGGTGTGCTCTCTGGAGCCTTGAACTAGGTTTCTGTTACTGCACAGATATCAATATTCTCCACATTGAGGAGTGCCTCAAGCATGTGCATTTGGAGGCTGAGACTTCTGGCACTGAGTAGCATTTAGCTCACTTTGTAGTTATTTGTGTTGGTTACGGGGGTTGGTTTGTCCTTTAAGCCTTGTCTAAAAAGATAATATGGGGACAGCAAGAGCCTTGGCCAGTATTCAGAAGCATAGGGGTGACAGGTGCAAACCATCTCCAGAGAAGCAACGAGGCTTGTCTATCATGTCATCCCAGGCGGACAGAGGCTGGGTCCCCTTTGAATGACACCAGAAGTTCAGCCAGTTGTTGAAGTTTATCATCTTTCTGTTATATTGCAGTATCATGTAGGTGAAGGTAAGATGCTACTCAAGGTCAGGGTCATACCAGCCTGGGCTACATGATCATAGAGCTACTATATATCTCTTGTCATGTTGTCCTGGGAGGTATGTCTCAGATCATTCACACTGACATGTACAAAGACCGCGTCATATATGACCTGTTCTGGAGTGATGTAAGTGCTTGTGGTATGTGGTAGATTATAGCACCTGACAGACAACTGACAGTAACCTTCCCCTTGTCCAGCCTAGTGAGTGGAACATCTGTGTGCCTGACTATGGAGTCACCTATTACTAGTGTGTTGGTTATGTTGTTTTGCCTTAGGGCCTGTTGTGAGGCACATTGCTTTGGTGTATTATTTGTTTTCTGGTGTGTGCTTGGAGGTGCATGTTGCTTGCTTGTCTTCTTAGGAGGACACTTTCTCTTTTTCAGATTAATATTTATATTCTCCGAGTATGTTAATGTGTATTTATGTGTGTGATTTTCTGGTGCTTATATTGTAGGTCTATGTGAAAATGTTGGTGTTGTGCTTATATGACCCTACTCCTCTTGACTGTATTTTCCAGTATTGGATTGACAGAGCTTGGCCTCCAGTTTGACACTGTGTGTGCCAACATGTGGTGCATCAATCCATACATGATATGGTTATGGCCTATGCATATAATACACTCACAATACACCTAGTATGATAAGCCTGCTGAGGTTAGCAAATGTGAAAAAAACCTTTGGGCAAACTGTCAGTGAGTAATGTCTGTATTGCATCCTGTAACTCCAGATTGCTTGCTGAAGTGTAAAAAAGTACTTAGTTTGGATTAAGAACCTCGCACTTGCCAACTGTGTGTGTGTGTCTGTCTCTCCCTGGGAAGAGAAAGCAACCTTTTTGGAGACTACTCACACCCCTTAAAAGTGATTTACTCATCTTTCTCAAGTCTGATGATATCACCATCCTACAAATACACCTGTGGGAAGGTGAAGTTCCAGTAATGTATATAGCGTGTTGTGTAAATGCATACTGCTGTAGTATCATAATGTAGTTAGGTAGGAGTTGAATCCTGCGTTTGCCAACTGTGTGTGTTTGTGTCTCCCTGGGGCAAGAGCAACCTTTTTGGAGACTACTCACACCCCTTAAAAGTGATATACTCATCTTTGTCAAGTCTGATATGTCACCATCCTACAAATACACCTGTGGGAAAATGAAATTCCAGTAATGTGTGCAGTGCATTGTATAAATGTGTACTGATGCAGTGTCATAATGTAGTTAGGTAGGGGTTTGAATCCTGTACTTGCCAACTGTGTGTGTATGTGTGTGTGTCTCTCTCTCCCTGGAGAGAGAGAGAGAGCAACCTTTCTGGAGACTACTCAAACCCCTTAAAAATGATATACTCATCTTTGTCGTCTGATGATGTCACCATCCTACAAATACACCTGTGAGAAGGTGAAATCCCAGTAATGTGTATAGCACGTCATGTAAATACATACTGCTGTAGAATTGTAATGTAATTAGGTAGGAGTTTGAATCCCATACTTGTTAACTGTGTGTGTGTTCCAGTTGTGTCCAGGTGTGTGACACCACTGGTCAATGTGGAGTAGGTTTTGATTTTTCTGGTGTATTACATATCACAATGACAACTGTATGTGCATAACACATATAAGGTAGCTGTGCGGCAAAGCCATATACATACATGTGACCTCAATTTTTTCATAGGTGGGTACTATGCTTTGTCCATGAAAGCATCTGTTAGCCTTGCCAGAGCATGCTGTTGCTTTCCAGACCTTAGGTTACTTCTGTATTCTTGTGACAAGCTTAGCCACTGCAGTGATCCCTGGGCTACGTCTTCTGTTTCACATCCACTCATCACAGTTTCTATTGAAGAGTGTGAGTGAGGGTTTATGCTTGAGGTATACATGAATCCTGTTCCAAAGCAAGCAAAGTCTGGCAAATATGACAAATCATTATAGGTGTGCTCCTCTGTTGATCTGCATGCAAACCCTTTATTGTTTATGTGCTCCACAGAGGGATTTTCAAAATCCTTTGGTAATGTGATTATCAAAGGAGAGATGACTAAACACATGGCTCTATGTATACATTAGTACCTGTTCCACATTTTGTGTGCTGCTAACTATGTGGTATTCTGGGGATACTTTGTTTTCTAAAAGTGGATAAGTATGCTTTCTTTGGCTTATAGCTTTACAGCATGATTTTTGACACCAGGTATCTGTCTCTATGATACCCTTTTGGAGGATATGTGTGTCATCTGGAGAATAAAGTATAGCCCATAGTATGCATTTTCATCAAACGTGGGCAGACATATCCCTACTGTGTTTGCCTGTACCATGAAAACTATATGCCAAACAGGAGTGGTCCCAGGAATGAGTGCAGGTGAATACCACTTGTTACTGGCATAGAATTGTACATGGAGGCTGCAAATGTTACTGTGTGTCCTACATCTGTGCGTCAGTTGTCAATCCATCATCTAACCGTTGTTTATGGTCAGTCTGTTGAGGTTATGTATAATACCAGAATGTGGGATGGGTATGAATCGCTGGGTGAGCTATAGCTTGGCTGTGTAGACCTCCTCTCCCTCACCTATAGTCTTGTTAACTGGCTTGAAGTCTACTAGGTGTAGGAGCCATGATTTGGCCTTTAGAGAACCTAAGTGGGTATGGTGCAGTGTTTGCAGGTCCATAATGTCTCTGTTAATGAGTTCCATAATGCTGTGCTCCATAGCCTTCCAGATAACATTTGTCGGGCTTATAGGGTGAAAGTTTCCAGGATCTTTTGTAGTTCTACCCTTAATCAATTTATGTTAACATTTGCACTGGGTGTGATGAGGGTGGACAGGATTATGAATAAGTATATTAGAGGGTCAGCCCAGGTTTGGAGGTTAGTAGACCAAGCCAGATAGGCAGGATTATGTTGGTTTGTACATGTACTGAGGAGGGATGCAGAGTATATTGTGAAAAAGATGCTAAGGATGAAGCTGCCAGGTAACAGGAAAAGAGGAATGCCTAAGATGAGGTTTATGGATGTGGTGAGAGAGGACATGCAGGTGGATGGTGTGACAGCGCAAGATGCAGAGGGCAGGAAGAAATGGAAACAGATGATCTATTGTGGCGACCCCTAATGAGAGCATCTGAAATGAGAAAAAGAAGAAGTAGTTGTAGCTCAACCCTTGTGGACTGTGAATACCATTACTGCTTGTCATTCCACAAGTATGTAACCTGTATAGAGGTTGCATCTGAACAGAGTGTTTAGGTTGTGGTTACTTCATATGTCAGCTTGTGTATGACACAGCCAGGGACACTGTCCAGTACCATTGCCACTGTGGTTTGGACTTTGGTAAAGAGATGTTTTAACTAGAGTGTCTGTAATCATCAGGTTTTACATTCTTCTGGTCTGGAAATGTGGCCCTTGTGCAATGACAGGATGGTGAAATCCAAATTCAAACTGTCTGACAAGATATTAGTAATGTCATTCAGATAAGTGTACTTTGTGACCATTTACATTAACTCTGACCCAATCTGAGATTTCCCCTCTAGATTATAAACAACACTAAAGAAAGCTTTAGTGATGTCTTTGGAATCTTTGCCAATTTGTATTTTGAAGCTTGCCTTGTATGATTAATGAGGGCTTGTATTTTCCCAATGATACTGACCAGAGAGGTTATCCCTTCTTGGTATGTAACTCTTTTTTGGTACAACTTCACACCTTTAATTATATATTTAGTTTATGGCAGGGGTCCATGAGACTAATGCACTTTTACTGTATAAGTGAGTATTTCTTGTGTTTGTGATAGCACGGTCCATGCAACCCTGTAGGAAAACAATGTGCATTACTAAAGGATTATGCAGCGGGGACAGTGTTAACCTTAGAAATGCAAACCAATGACAGATAGCAACAACAGCATCACCCACAGCACAGTGTCAACCCGTGTCATACACACACATGCGTACTCAAGTTCCAAAATGTGTGTAGTACAATGCATACTGGCCACCAATAGAAACTATGGAGTGTTAACACTTTCCAATACAGGGCATGTCACCCTGCCCATGTGTCCAATATGCATGTACATGCAGACAGTGCACCCCCACCATGTTCACAAATGGACACCTGCAAACCTGTGTTGCACACACCCCACACTTACTGTCCACTGTATAACGCATGCTGACACAGCTACACACATCAGCCAAGTGGCACATGGGCAAACAAAACACAATTGGAATAAACACTGGTGAAAACAATACAGCACTTCTAATTACAGCTTTAATGCATCATGCCTGCTCAGCTACACCTTCAAGGATATCATTACACTTTACTGCTGATAACATGCTACACATCCAACCATCGCTATACGTTATTAAAGTCACCCTGTGCATCAGCACCATGTTAGCCTGTTCCTGCATCAATGTTACAGATGACAGGAGGTAGCACAGGTTTCATCATATGCACAGGGTGTGTTGTTGGTTTGCAAGAGGCCTACACTGAGCCATACAATCAACATGTGTGTGTGAGTGTGTGTGTGAGGGCCATGAGTACTGTTATGGGCCAATGTTGATGTCATGTGTGCGGGTATGTGTTTGCGCTAGGTTTCTGGTTTATGTGTGTGTGTCTGCATGCACACAGTTCCACCATGTGGCTGCCATATATGGGAATTTGTGAGACAGCTACACACTGTACCTGGCAGGCTTTACATATCACTGTCTCTGGCCATGGATACAGAACCTGTGCCTGGCAGGGATGCTACAGACAGTATCAGGTACTAATCCAGATTGGGTACTATCCTCAGAGGTTGACAAATGTCCACTGGATCCAGGTCCCTGCTGGGACTGGCCAGAGCCACGTGCACATGGTCTGCTAGGATGGTCTATGGACAGCCCCCCCCAACATTGCTGGGGCTGGTACTGGCACTATGGGAGCAGCTGTGACTTGCTGGACATCCACAGCGACCTCCAGCTGGTGATGTTGCCGGCATACATCCACGTCGACGTCTCAACCATCCTGCACTGTCCTGACACATGGACATAACATTGTGGAGGACATCCAATGTCTCACCTCAACGTCTAAAAATGACCTCAGTGTAGTTACGTATGGCACCTGCTAGGTCATGGATACTGTCATTTACAGAGGTGTAATGAGCCCTCTGTGCCCTTAGCCCCTATCTGGTGTACCGGTCCATTCATGTCTGTGCCTCCATGACAGCCTGGAACATGCGTGTGGTAGAAAGAGGTGTGGCACGTCTGCCAGGGGCATGATGACCAGCAGTGCTCTGACGAGAACCCCTGGGCATCTGCCTATGTAGTACCATTCCAGACATCTGGCCATGGCTGCTGTGTCCTGATACATGTGCCATAGATACCACACTGTCCTGGCCAGTGCCAACCATACACTGTCCCTCAGCTAAGGGCAATGGTGATGATGGATGTACAGGCAGTTCTTATATCAGAAGCCAGGGGTGTAGCCAGAGATTTACATTTTGTACTCAGACCTAATGTTGCTGCTTCCAGTACCCACTCGTCAGTGTAAAAATGTACTCACCCCTCAAAATGCTACCCCAAGATACATGGAAAGATGTACTTTCTTTTTAACTGTTACAATTAACTGCCATACAAAGCTAGTTATAGAGATATATTCCTTTGGCACAAGAATTGTTTGTGAACTGCTATACTGTGAATATTCATTTACAAAGTTCTAAACATTTTGTTCTTTTTTAGTGCTGACATTAGCATGAGCTGCTCAGAAAAACTGGACTCATTTCAGTACAGTGAGTATGCTTACCTACATCCTTGGTAGACCCTGCACACTCAGGTAAATTCTACATTTGGGTAGGGTTGCAGAAGTACAGAGAGTGAAAGTAGTATTGTGTGCATTTTATCTTGTTGGACTTACAGGGTTGCTGTGTACATGTTGCTTTATCAAGGAATGTAGTCTGTCGGTGTAACTCCCAACTGTGGACCTATCCACATGATAGCCAGAGAATAGCCTGTCGTTTTTGTCTGTGCACCACACAGGTCTTTTCACCAATAGAGCAATGGCATTCTTACAGTTGGTTGCTACCAGTGCATGGCTACATCCACTTGTATTTCAGTATTTTATTCCTACATAAGGGGATGTTTCCAAAACTCCTTCCAAAGCTATTCGCACACTGTGTAACAGCAGAAAGGCTAATATGCCTCTGTGTTTCTGCCTCTGCCGGACCTCTCAACCAATCAGGGACAAATTTGAACAGAATCAGGGAAAATTCAAGAAAAACATCAGGGACAATCAGGGACACTTTTAAAATATTAGTGCTGCTAAGTTGAAACCTTGAGAGAATCAGAGCATATGAATTAATACACATTTTCTGAAGTAAAAGAAGTGTATAACTCTTAATTATTGTCATTATTCATTGTGTAATTTACCACCTTTCTACCCAAAGTCACTAGTTTTAGGAGGGATTCAGAGGGACAGAGCTAAAATTTGAGTCAAAATCAGGGACGTCCCTGAAAATTAGGGACAGTTGAGAGGTATGACCCCTGCCCTAAACAGATATGCCAGTGTTTGTCCTGCTGTGATACTGTGTGGGGTTGTAAGGTGATGGTGTAACATTATTTCCTGCTAGAATGGCTGCTTCTCTTATCACAGTCATGTAATGTAATCCCACAACAACTGTTGGTCAACATCCACAGAACAAGTTGTGTGGTATGGTATTCCTAATTTTCCTTTACATTCACTCATTCTGATGCATGATATAGTTATTTAAGCAACACCATGATGTATATCTACTGTGGCTTAGTGGTACTTCATGTTGTGCAGTGTGTGCATGGTCCAGGGTTCGAGGCTTACAGAGGTGTCTTATTTTGTTCCTGAGCAGAATAAGGGCCCTCACATACAGTGACTAAGGCACTTTTAAGCAGTTATGAGCAGGTTTGCGTGGGTTTGCCCAATGCCTTGAATTGCTTAGCCAAGCACAAACAAGCACAAACATGCGCAAACCCGCTCACTACTATTAATAGTGCTTACTCCCGCTCACCCCCGCGCTGATTTCTTTGAATGAAAAGAAAAATGGGGAGATAGGAAAGTGGTGAAAAAGGGGCACAAAGCGGGAAAGACAGTATGGAAAATAGCTCAGGATGTGCAGGACGGGTATAGGGAAGGTCCATAGCTGCCCATTTCTTCATCAGCAACAGCTGTGCATATGCAATAAATTTGGAGGTAGATATGAACCCTTCAACCCCTGAGAGAGGGGTGAGGACAACAAAGTATGTTGTAATGCCAATTAAATAACATAACAGTGGACATGTGTGCAAAATGGGCAGCTATGTATGGGGCGTAATTTTTTTTTTTGGGAACAGATTGCCCTTTTTTTTTTTTCAAGCGAGAGTGGAATCTGAGGTAGGGGTAGTAGGTATAATTGGGGAGGCAGGTTGGGGAGGTAAACAGACAAGACAAACAAGATGCATACAGGGGCAGTATATGACACATGTGGTGGGTGAACACCTTTGACGGGGAGGGATGTTTGGAAATCGCAAGCCCATGAGCCTCCAGATGGAAACAGTGGGACTGAGGTCTCCACCCATGGGCAGTCACCACTGCACCTTCACGGCCAAAAAGGTAGCTGTGCTGGGGGATGTGTAGGAGGGGCAGGCTGACCCGTGAGTTGCGCCACTCGGGCCTCAAGCTGGCGTAGAGGTTCTGCAACAGAACATTCAATCTCTCTATGCACCACAGCCCAGACCGTACGAAGGGTGATAGGTGCATCTCTGCCCACGTTTGCATGGGGGGGCAAGCTCCATCCCCTGCAGCACTTCCACCCGAAGGTAGCATAGGGCCAATGAAGGAGGAGGTCCCAGGCTGGGCACTGGATCTGCTGGTGCTAGGTGCCATGGCCAGCTGAGGTGGGACAGGTGGGTCCACTGGGACCAGCCTTCCCATACGAACTATGTTTTGGAGAGTTTAATAAAGATATGGGTTACAGTCAACAGCATTCCCAATTAGTTATAACAGCATGCAGAAGTATTTCCATTAACCCAACACACCAGATTGTCAACAGTTGAAAAGCAAGCATAGCACATGCATATATAGAACAATAGTGGACATTACAACAGCATGCAGGTTTAATTGATGGAAACAGGCCACCAATATTGTGGTATTTTAACAGGGCACATGCATAGAAATAGATGCAAATATTTATAAACCAATAGGACATATGTCCCAACAAATGTTTTGAGATTAGACATACCGATTGAGGTGTGGAATTGCATTTTTTATGCACATACAGTAGGGTGGAAAAAGATAGCTCAATTAACAACTTATATATCCTAGTAGTTTTCACTACATTCCTATTAACTGCAGTTCCCTTACGTGTATTATTACACTACCCAATGTCCTTATGTTGTGCAATTGGATTTTGCTAGATCATTATATACATGAGCTGTATCTTACATACAAACTGTCCAAGATGCAGATGTTACTGTAGCATATTTGTGGATGAGGAGCTAAACCATAATTTTGGACTCCTGGATGCCCTAGCATTGCACTCTAAACTGAGTGCCCTCACCTACATGAGCCATGCTGACTGCAGAAGGAAGCTACAACCAGTTATAGCAAGTATTCCCGCATGTGGAGATTAAATATGCCTCATTTCCCGTACTTATTTGTGATTGGCCAGTTTTGGAAAAGCTCAGCTGTGGGCACACCTGCTTAGCTGATGTTGGCAATTTTTAAAATCCCTTTGATAGATATGTCTCTGTTGAAAGTGCATGTTTGTGAAATGCTATCATGGCTTAGTGGTTAAGTACTGTGACTATAGTGAACAGTATCTTGAGTTCAAGCCCTGTTGCTGCTTTTTATTTTCCTGCTGGGCAGAACTGACTGATTAAGGAACAGTAAATCAGGTGTGAGCATGTTTACCCGACTTTGCCCAACATTGCCCGACGTTGTGCTGGTTAGCGCAGAGTTGCGAGAAGGTAATCAGCAGTAATGTGCGGTGAACCTGTGTTACTCCTCCTTAGTATTGTACAGCTATGCGCAAATGTATTTAAATATGTTCAATACTGGTAACATGTGGTTAGCAGTGCTTTATACTGCTTAAAATAAGGTACTCATTTCTCAGAATGCATAAACATTTCACCTTCATATATATAATTCATGCACTACTAAATTTAACATTTCAATGCTTTTTACAAACTTATACGTAAAAAAATGTCAGGAAATGTTTTTGTATACAGATTTCCCACAGAAAATGGAATGTGCAGTAGTGGGACTTGAACTGGGAATGCCTCTTCTTTGTGCGAAAGCTCTAGCTACTACGCTATTGCTATGTTGCTTAATTTGCATATATTTTTCTTGTTATCCTCTTCTGGTGTCTAATCTGCTGTAACTGTAGCTAAGCAATGGGCAAACCCAGGCAAACCCACGCAACTACGCACAGCTATATCGGAAGATTAAAAAAAATTATTTTTATTTTTTATTCTGTTAGTTGTTGAACATATGAGGGAGTGTATTGTACACATATGAGCGGACTCGCTCATTTAAATGTGAAGTTGCGGCATTTCTTCATTGCAGGGGCATGGATATTTGGACTGCTCGGCAGTCCGACATGCCCCCTAAACTCGTCCACAATCCATGTAAGCTTTAGTGTTGGGGCAGTGTGCCCTCATTAATATGCATGGCACGCTGCTGTCATAATCTTACAGTGGCACTTCCATGCAAGACTAATCTAGTCTTACATGGAAGATTAGTAAATCCGGGGGCTGATCTTTCAACCCTGCCTTCATTTCCTTTAAGGTCTAGGACATCAATAGCTTTCATACTACATATTACATATGCACAGTACTTTGGAAAAAGAAGAATTGAAGGAAATGCTGTATGAAATATAACTTCATTATACAATTCACAATGCTGTGAAATCCAGTTCAAAATGAAGAGAAGGAATGTCAAGAAAAGTAGAATGGTAACAACGTTTGCATATAGTGACTTCTTTTTACCTTTTTTATCCACCTTCACAGATAGTTTTCTGCTTCAAGCTGTAGGATGTCAACTGCAAAGCATGCATCTGGAACTTAAGAGGTTTGTATATTATGTATTCTGCTGATTGTAAATTGTTTCACTGAGTTACTTCTGCATCCAGAAAGTATACTTTTAACCATTAACTCTCCTAGCTTATTAAACATGCAATTAACTTAGAAGCTATAGCAGTTAGCCACCAGAAAATTGTTCCAAACCAATGATTTTTATAAGCATTTCAGTTCCAGGTGTGTGTGAGTATCTGAGTGTGTGAGTGTCTGTGTATCTGATCATCTGCAGGAGTGCATGTCTGAGCATCCTCGGGCATGTGTGTGTCTGAGTGTCTTTGAATGCTGAACGTCCACAAGTCTGCATGTGTCTGAGTGTCTGTGAGCATGTCTGTGTGCTAAAATGTGTTGGTGTCTGCATCTTTGTGCATGTCCTTGAATGCTCTTTGGCTAATGTGCAGTACTTTACATCTGCCTGCATTGAATGTCAGCTGCCAGCTTTCTGTCCACTTGTTCTGTCTTTCTGAATCTTTCATTAACACCTTCCTCCCGTCCCACACTACTACATTTACCTTTGTGTCATCAGCAAAGAGTTGATCCTGTTCTCTTGGATCTGTCTGAATAAACACACTGGAATGCTGTATGAAGGACAGACTCTTATTGTACTGCACAAGTCACAGTTATTAGTTGTTATATTCTCACTCTCACCTCAGCCCTCTTTGTCTGTGTCCTTCCATCAAGACATGCATCTCTCCAGCTGCTCAGGTTCAGTTCTAACACTACTGTTTTCCTATCAGTCTCTTGTGTGGTATCAAGTAAAATACCTTGCTGAAATCCAGGTAAGCTTACATTTACTGGAACTCCCCTGTCACATTCTGAGGCAACCCAGACAGAAAATTGGATCAGATTTGACTGGCAACTTTGTGTGGAAGTGAACCAACCCATGTTGGCTGCTGTCTTGCAGATTGTTTTCCTCTAGAAATACCACAAGCCACTCTTTTTAGATTTCTGGAAACTTGGGGGGGGGGGGCATTTGGCCCTGTGCTTTATTCTTTCCAAGATCTTCAATTCCATCTGAATCTCCTTGTCTATTCTTGTGTATGTCCACTATTCTACACAAACATTTTTTGCTATTTAAAAGCAAAGGAAATTTTGGAATCATCCATTGGAACCTCAAAAAAGGGGAATCTTTTTTTTTTAAGAACTGTATCACTACTAGTTCATGTGCTCTAAACAATGAAACCACTAAGACAGAAAAAGCTAAAGCAAATCATAGTACTTGACGTTTCTGGAAAAGAAACATACTTATTTTCAGTCATTCTGTTATTATTATAAATCTGACTAATTTCCCAACAAAATATGAAATTACAATTAGGATGAGTATAGTACAGAAAATAATCATCATAGTATGAAATATCACATCTGTTTGGTATATAAGAATAAAGAATGTTGTATTACTTTTATAATATTCTGTCTTAACAGTCTCTATAAGATACTTTTCCTTAAAAAAACAGAGTTCATTAGTGTTGACAAAATTAATAAAAATTAGATAAAAATATACTACTGTGAACAGAAGCAATTAGAATTTCTAAACAAAGAGATGCACAGCTAAACATTGGAATACTACATTGAGATAATAACATTTAAGGTGATATAGAACACCAGTTTGTAACTTCATTCATTCTTTCATTTTCTGATTAGTCATTTATCCATTTCATGGGGGGGGTGGGCGGCTAAGGCAGAACTCAAGTAGTGCAAGGTAGAGAAGTGAATCCTGAAATGTACCCATCATAAACAATCACACATGGCAGTCATACCCACAGGAAATTTAGGGGACTGAAAATACATGTATGGCACATCTTCGGGATGTGGTGGGATCATGAGAACCTAGTGAAAACCTTTGCGAACACAAAAGGAAGTGCAGTTTCCACACAGAAAGCAACCTATAAAGCAAACTGGAGAACAAAGCATTGTGAGTCAGCAGTGCAAACTCCCACACTGTGCTACCCAATTAGTTTATAATAAAACAGTTCTCAAACAATTTTTAGTATGCTAATCACTAATAGAAGGTACACAATGAAATTTGAAGCAAACTACTTTACAAAACCTGAACAAGGAACTACAAAAATATCTCTTGCTGGACAAATCTTACAATCTGCAGTCTACAAAAAAAAAAAAAAACCTAGGACATACCCTATTAAGGTTTATCATATTAATGACGCAATTCAAAGTTGCATCCCTGTGCTTGCTTCAGGAATTCTTAGAGCAAATACTCTCTTCCCTACTTATGATTTCCTGCCCCTCCCTCATGCTTCCAGTTGTTGCAAAAACATTTTTACATTATACCTATTCTAAATCTTGAGTGTTATTTTATTCAGGGTACTGAGGGTGGCCATGATGGTGCAGCGGTTAGCATTGTTTCCTTATAGCAAGAGGTTCTCTGTTTTGATTCTCAGCTGGGGTCCCTTCTGTGCAGCATCCGCATGCCCTCCCTGCAGTCACATGGATTTCCTCTGGGTGTTCTGGTTTCCTCCCATATTCCAAAGACATGCAGTAGGTGGACTGGACTCACTAAACTGGCTGTAAGTGAGAGTGAGTGGTGCGAATGAACTACTGTGGCAGGGCTAGCCACCTGGCAGTGTGAACTTTGGCTCAAGATGATTGTCCCTGCAAAAGTGACACTCTGACCCCATATGTAAAAGGGGTTGAGGATGGATTTTATTCAGCTCATTATTCTGCCTTCACCCTCCATAAGGCCTCTTCAGTGGCTGCATTTCCATTTTTTGAAACAAGGCCTTCAGGGGCATAAGCTATTAACAATACAGTCTGCAATAAGTCTTAGAGAACATAGTGGATTTTGGATGGTTCCATACAGAAAGATATAAGGAGAGAAGGAAAAAGTAGATCTCACAACTTCAGCTGCCAGTTTTGCCTCACATTGTTAGGCTGATCCTTGGCATTCCTTAATGACCTGTTGATTTCCCTTTTGTTGTCCTTTGTTATCTACAACCAAATCATAAAGTGGGGCATGCAAAATTCCACACATGGTGGATTTTGTTTTCAGTCTTTTGAGCATCCCATCATATTCTTACCAGGTTAAGGTCAGTGACTCATTCCTTCAGAGAAAGAAAGAAAGGTCAAAAACAGCTTGTTGTCCATCACTGGATTTGTATTATGTTTTTATTTATATATATATATTTTGGTTATACTCCCAGCTTTCTCCCATCAGGCATGACTCCTCCATTTCTTTCTTTTCTAAAATCCCTGGCATCTGTTCCACTTACAGTTCAGAGACCAGGAATGTACCAGTAAGAGAATCTTTAGTGCAAGTGTCAAGATATTAGTCAGATAGTTCATACTGTGCCATTTTGACAGACAGGGAAGACATTTATTATGTCCTATACATTGTCCTACTCATCATTCAAAGTCATGTCCCAAAATGGAAAAAAAAATAAAATACAGGAAAAGGGTGGATATTGAGCATCACTCTTCTCTTTCAGGCTTGTTGTTTTAAAAGGGGCAAGCACTCATTCACCCTCCAATGTGGAGGTCACGTCCCACACCCATAACTTAAATATACCTTCTCTGAGATCACCACATCTTGCAGAAAAAAATAATATTCTGGGAAATGCCAATCTTGGACTTATTATATTTATGTCCACATTCTAAGTCATTTGGTCTCCACATGTTAGGATTTGGCACTGCGCTTACCAACTTTTCAAGTAGTTACCATTGTGGACTTGTAACTCTGGATTGAAAATAAAATTGTTTAAATACCATTCATGATCCAGTGATACTTTCATTAATCATCCTACCTGTCCATTGTCACAATTAGTAGTTCCTGGAATGGTGCAAATACCCTCAGCTTTCCATTGAAGCAACACCTTAAGTTAGTCATCAGAAAATAGAGATGCTGGGACTGTTTCTAAGATCACCCCACCTCTGAATGTGTGCAGCAGACTATACACCCAGATGGATTACAAGCCTTGTGTTCCATATGTAACAAATTTAAAATGGAGGTCAGGGTGCATGCTTCAAGGTCTGGTAGACTACATCTACCTTTAGAAAACAGAAAAGGTTTAATTTTTCTAACCTTAGAGGATTTATCATCTCATAAGTACATTAAGAGTAGAATTTGTAGCACAGACAATATACTTCTTGTGGGGTCTAATGGAAAAAGCAACTGCAACCAAAGTAACCTTTTTTTATAATATCTTTATTGAAATGTCAGGTAAGAAAATAAATACATTAACATGAAAAATTAAACTATTTATACAAGTGCCTAAATCAATTCTTACTGAGTCTTAATCCAAACAAAATTCACTGATCATAAAACATCCCCTGGGATTCTATAAACTCTGTGCGGGAATAGTGCTGGAGTGGTTCATGTCCATGTAGCCACAGCAGCGCGCCTTGCATATTTATGAAGGCGCTCTGCTGATTAGGCTAAACAGACATGAACCGTGAACGAGTGCAGGGGGAATGTTCAAGTAGTGCATGGACATTGAACATGCCCCCTGCACTCAGAAAGTGCTGTACAGTACTTTCTAAACACGATTTGGCATAATATTAGAGACTTTCTCTAATATTATACCAGTATTTCAGTGTCTGCGGACACTGAAATGAAATAAATGATCATTTCAGTGTCTGCAGACACTGAAATACATACAGCAGCAGGATAGCAATACAGGGGGTGTGTGACAGGTTCTGTGACACACCCCCTGCATTGTAAAAGGGCCATATGAAACCTCACAACCTTCTAAAGCAGGAAATGTGTACAAAAGGCACAAATAATGGGGGATAAAGCCCTAAAAAGGGACACATCTTAAATATTGCCCTCACAAACTTAGAAAGTTGATAGAAAACAGATCATGCATTAGCATTAATGTCCGAAGGATAGAAGTCTGAAAGTCAAATGTATGCCATTATTCCCTAACAGCAGTCCATGTAAACAAAGGCACAAATAATGTGGGGACAAAGCAGTAAAAAGGGAAAGTACTGAAATACTGCCCTCACAAACTTATGAAGCTAATAGAAAACAGGACATGCATTCGCAAGAAATTCCGAAAGATAGAAATCTGAAAGTCAAATGTATGCCAATATTCCCTGACAGCAGTCCATGTTGACAAAGGCACAAATAATGGGGAGACAAAGCACTAAAAATAGGGACACTACTTAAATATGGGTCTATATTAGAAGATCGAATGTTTAGATGATCGAACACATTAACATCTATCTTCTAATATTGAAAGCAAAAAATGGCGAACGGATGATTTAACACAGGGAAATATTTCCCTTGGCCGTTTGCTGGAGTTTGCTATTTCCCTACTGTTGCACAATCTCGGAGTTGGTGTATTTAGTTAGGGGTGGTGTGGCCCCACTTAATTTAGATGTAAAGTAATTTTTTTGTGTTGTTGCCGAGGGACATGTTTCCCTGGGATGTTCGACATTGTGGGGTTCGATATTATAAGATCGATGTTTAGGTGTTCGATCACCTGAACATTCGATCTTCTAATATAGACCCCTTAAATACTGCCCTCACAAACTTAGAAAAGTGGTTAGAAAACAGGATATGCATTAGCATGAATTTCTGAAGGATAAGAGCCTGAAATCAAATGTATGCCATTATTTCCTGACTGTAGTCCTCAATGACTTGTCAGAAAACCACAATACTCACTATACAACATAATAATATAACAATAATATGATAAATATTTTTTTACATGCTAAGGAATGTTTAAGCATAGCTAAGTGGGTGTGCACATTATAGCCCTCTGTTTAGCATTGCTTAGACCTCCCATAGGAGATAAATAGAAATATACAGGTGAACTTTCTAAACTGTGATATCATAGTGGTCAGAGTCTTGACTTTACATACAGGCGTTCATGGTTTGAGTACCAAGACAGAGAACTTATTTTTATATGGGTAAGCAGTGTTAAAATTATTTTTTTAAACTTAAAGTATGTAGTAACTGTTTTTTGTCAACCAGGGTAGTGTAACTGATGTAAAATGGAAGTGTGAGTGCATGTAACATGTGAAATCACCCATGTATACACAATTGTCTCATACAGTATAGTCACACCCCTTGCTAATGTAATGAAAGCACATAGAGGGATGTCATGTAAAGTAAATCATATACACCTACTAAATGAAGCCATCATCCTGATATTTTTTAAAATGAAAAGTAAACAATGGTCAGCAATGCCCAGCTATGCTTACCAGGTTTAAGCATCGCTTACGTGTGATTGCTAAGCAACAGGTAGCTCGGCTAAGCTGATTTTCCCACTGTTAAGCAGTGTTCATGGGTTCATAGGTTCATAGGTAGGTACTAGGCTATCTGCCCGAGGGCATTTATAAGCCTAACCAGAGTGTGTCGGCTTTCGCCACCCCATTGATTAATTAACTAATCCTCTGTCAAGCAGAGCCAATGAAGTGATCTCAGGGGTGTATTTTCTGTTACCCATCCACTCGTCAAGGTTTATCTTGAAGAGTGTTAGTAAGGGGCTCTGCCTGATGTAATTTGGAATTTTGTTCCAAAGCATGGGGAGTCTCTGTGACAGGAATCTATCCCTCCAGCATGTTCTATTTATTGTTGTGGTGAGGTTTAGCTCACTAGAGTGCATGGCTCCCAGTGACTTGGATTTCTTTAGGTGGAGCATGTCCATCAATTCTGAGTTGGACATGGCTTTGTAAGTCAGGCAGAGATCACCTCTGAGTAAGCGATATGCCACTGAGTACAGCCGGAGTTTTTTCAGTCAGGCTGCATATGACATATGTTTAAGGCCAGTAATCCTCTTGGTGAGGTACTTTTATGGTCTTTCCAGCTGTTGGAAGTGTCATGTGAGGTACATCCCAAATGGGGCATTGTACTCTATGATGGGTCTAATGAGTGACGAGTAGAGTGCACTATAACCTCTTTATTTCTACATGTGTACCCTTTAGTAATTAGATGGGCCACATAGAAGGATTTCCTAACTACGTTGGCGATATGATTTTCAAAGGAGAGATTACTATCTACCTGGGTCCCCAGATCTCTTATTACCTTTTCTGTATTAAGGGGGCTGCCAGCTATGTGGTAATTTGTGGGTGTTTTGTTTTTCCCAAATGGGATGACTATGCATTTTTTGGCATTTAGCTTGAAGCCATGACTTTGACACCAGGTGTCCATCTCAGTAAGGCCCTTTTGGAGGATGTCAGTGTCAGCTGGAGAGTCAATTATAACTCCCAGTTGCAGTCATCGGCAAACTTGGTTAGCCATAGTCCTCCTGTGTTTGCCTGTACTTCTGAGAAGTATATGCTGAACAGTAGGGGTCCCAGGACTGAGCCTTGCGGGACACCACTTGTGACTGGTTTAGAGTCAGACCTGGAGTCTGCTATTCTTACCGTGTGAGTTCTGTCTGTAAGCCAGTTGGCAATCCATCTCATAACATAGGGGTTTATGTTCAGGCTGGTGAGTTTTTCTGTAATACCCGAGTGGGGAATGGTGTCGAAAGCCTTGGCGAGGTCAAGGTAGGCTGTGTGAACCACCTTTCCCTCATCTATGGCCTTGGTGACTGTCTCGAAGAAGTCAACCAGGTTTAGTAGGTATGATCTGCCCTTAACAAAGCCAAACTTGGTTGGGTCAAGTGTTTGAAGGTTCCCAATGTCTTTGTTAATGAGTTCCATAATGATGTGCTCCATAGCCTAGCAGACCAGGCTAGTCAGGCTTATGGGGCGACAGTTACCAGGGTCAGTTGTGACTCCTCCTTTGTGGAGAGGAATAACCGTTGCTGTTTGCCATTCTATGGGCATGTAGCCTATGGAGAGGCTGAGGTTGAACAGCGTGTTTAGGTGGAGGGTTCGTTCGTTCTGTAGTTCATGCAAGACGCAGCCTGGGACACCATCTGGTCCCATTGATGCTGTGTTTTTGGCTTTTGAAAGGGCTGTTTTCACCTGTGCGTCTGTGATTTTTGGGACACTACACTTTTCCAGTATTGTTGTGGGACCTTTTGGAGGTGAGGGGGGGGGTGAAGTTTGCACTGAATCTATCTGCTGAGATGCTGGCAATATCAGTAGGTTCAGTATATTTTGTGCTATTTTGCACTAGTTCAGTGCATATCTGCGAGTTGCCACTTAGATTCTTAACATAGCTAAAGAAGGCTTTGGGGTTATCTTTTGAATCCTTGGCTATTTTTCTTTCGAAGTTAGCCTTGAATGATTTCATGAGGGACCTTAATTTCTTACTGATACTGATTAGGGATGTCTTTCCTTCTTGGGATTTGTTTTTATTCTGAACTAGTTTCCTCCTTCTATTGTTTAGCCTGTTTATTGCAGGGGTCCACCAAACTGGTTTCCTTCTCTTAGAAGAGTGAGTCTTGGTTTTGATAGGGATGGCACAATCCATGCATCCTTGTAGGTGCTCATAGAGTGCATTTGTAAAGGTTTCTGCATCTTGGGCAGCGTTATCATTTAGCATGGGGGCTGTGAAACTTACCACCTCTGTCTTAAGTAAGGTGAAGTTTGCTTTAGAAAAGTTTTTTACTCTGGTTTCCTTAGTTGGGGGTGGTGGTGGGGTGTGGACATCCAGAGTGATTATTTTATGGTCTGATCTAACCAGTGACAGGATGACCTCCGGTGTGGAACACCTGTCGCCCATGTTGGTGATGACCAGGTCCAATATGTTTTCACGTCTGGTAGGGGAGTTTACCAGCTGATCCAGGGCATTTGAGTTGATGAATTCCAGGAAGTGCTGGGCCTGGGAATATGTACTAGAGTAGTTTTCCCAGTGAACGGTAGGGTAATTGAAATCGCCCAATATCAGGGTGTTTGGTAGGACCTTCATGTTTTCCAGTGTCTCCAGAAAGGTGGAGTGGTGGTTCTGAGTCATGGAGGGTGATCTGTAGCAGGCCACAATTTGCATTGCAGATTTGCCCGATGTTATTTGCACATGGATGATCTCAGGAGTATCATGTTGTGCCACTAACCTGGAGGTGTAGGTATCCTTGATGAATATGGATACACCCCCTCCTTTTGTGTTTCGGTCCATGTTCTGTGGCTGAAACGTGTGGTATGAGTTGTAACCCAGTAGTGCTGGGGTGCTCTCTGGAGCCTTGAACCAGGTTTCAGTTACTGCATAGATGTTGACGTTCTCCATACTGAGGAGTGCTTCGAGCACGTGCATTTTGAGATTTAAACTCCTGGCGTTGAGTAGCATAACCCTCAGTTTTTTGTTAATTGTGCTGTTTATGGAGGTGAGTTTGACTTTTGAGCCTTGCCTAAAAAAGCACTATGGGGGCAGCAAGAACCTTGGCCAGTAATTGAAAGCCTAGGGGTGACAGGTGCAAGCCATCTCTTGCGAAGCAACGCGGCTTGTCGAGCATGTCGTCCCAGGCTGACAGACACTGAATCCCCTTTGAATGACACCAGAAGCTTAGCCAATTGTTGAAATTAATAATTTTGTCTTTATACTGAGGTATCCAATTACCCATTTAAGCACTGTTCAACCCAGCTTAGTGGGTTTGCATGTTGCTAAGCTGTGCTCAGCATTTTTGAAATAGTAAATGATGGCAAAGGGTGGGAATAATGCCTTATTTAAACTGTGCAGTTGGGAATACAGCCATAACCTGTTTAGTTTGATCTCTGCAGGAACATGTCTGGCATTGGAGAGGATGCACACTTTCAGATGCAGTGCTGGAGCATTCAGGAGTCCAGGGTCATGGCTGGACTCCTTGTCAAAAACCATAATTAGAGACTGCTGCAGGGCCAGTACTAGGGCTCACAATAAAAAATGGAGGCCTGGGACCATCTTGCAGGTGATCTCACCAGTGCTACTGGCATCCCCCAGACTGGTGAACAGGTACAGCACCACTATGCTGACCTAAAGCAGAGGAAGGGGACGATCTTGGTCCAATGGATCCAAGATGCATGGGCACAGATTGTTCCAGTAGTAAGTATCACTATCAAGTAGGTTGTAGCAAATACTAGACTCAGAATATGATAGACAGGTATGCACAATGTTTGCTTCTCTCCTCTACAGCTGCAACAGAGAGGGCTATGAACATTGAAGCCCATGGTGACAGATTGCTGAGGCTGCACCGACAGGCTGGTGAGTACAAATCTATTTTGCAGTATATTGTTCAAATAGCTAAGAAGGAGTACAATGCTTACTGCTAGTAGGTATGCTGTTAATGTGTGAACTGAATAAATAAAAATGTTTGACAGATTAATATTGATGTGCAATAAAACTACCTAAAGCAAACTTATGTTTATTCTGATATGTTGTTATAGACATTTGGAATGTATACAGATACTTCACAGCAAATGTGGCTGTGACAGCATACATTAACTGAGCTTCTTCTGTGAACCTGCTGTAAGAAAACCATAGCTTGAGGAGCTGTAAAACAAAATATAAGTGAAATGTGAAATATATACTACACTAACCTCTGAACCCTGAATAGTAATGTGTAAAACTTTAAATTGTGTTCCATCCAGCATTGCCTTGTGTTAACCTTTGCTTTCCAGATTGTAGTAATCCAAAAAATAACGCACAGTACAATAACTATCTGTCACACATGCATCACAAGATTACAAGTTCAAGACTATCTGACCAAGAGACTATTAAGCAGAAACCAGTGAAACTAAAAACAGCAGTAGCTCAGTGTGCTGAGAAATAGCTTAGTTGTTAATTTTGCACACATACACACACACACACACACACACACACACACACACACACACACACACACACACACACACACACACACACGGTTTGAATCCAGGGAGTGCTAATAAGACTTGTGCATATCTACACACAAGGAATCAGGAATAAATGTAAAAACACTCAGGTAGTGTTAACATATATTTTCTCCACAGGTTGTACAGGTAAGGAAATGTTGGTAGTAGCTGTATGAAGGGTATACTAATAAACTGTGTACAACTGTTCAACTGTCCCACCACATGCCTGCAAATGACAGCAGGATAGATATATACAACATACACTCTTCCCGATACATGTCTCTCAAGTGTCACGTTGTCACGGCTAGTGGACACTGCTGCAAATAACCTTGGACACAGATAGGAAACCAGTTGAAACATGCCAGTAGCACACTCACATAACACACAAGAAGATTCAAAACCAGCCACTAGAGAACAGTTAATCCAGTTTAATGCCAAAAACGAACATATAAACATACATAAACACAGACACATTAAAACACAGCATTTTCATTTAAAAACTTCATCAGATGTGGATAAACAGTTAAATTAACATATTTATTCCCTCCAAATACATAATTAATCAATAAAACCAAGCAATTAATTAAGCAGAGTTGTTCAGCCTTACATTATCATAAAGCTTGTAACTGTTCTCCAGTGGCTAGTTTTGAATCTTCTTTTGTACCTTGGACTGTATTACAAGTGTATTTTGGTACCTGCTGCCATTTTTTTTGACACTCACATAACAGCACTTCTGGGTACCCCTCCTGTGCCAGATATGTAACCCTGACATGTACGAGTCCCCTCTAGTCATGTACCCAGAGTTGTCACAGTTTGCCCCATACCATTCCAGGCTGACAGTTTAATAGGTATGTTTGTGCTACAGAAGTTATGGGCCATAGGCAGATGTAAAGTGAGGACAGACTCATAGAGTATTGAGCAGTACTGCTGTGGAAAATAGAAGCATAAACAGTTGTTAATGGACTTTTTGTCTCCCACCCCTCATCTGGATCAATACTAAAATTCATATACTGTGAGTATGTTTTACTCCAAACCTAATGTTGGGTCTTCTGTTATATTATTGTTCATATATCTGATTGTTTGCATGTTAACATACCTTGTTCAAATACCATTGTTCGTGGCCTGTTGCTGTCAATGTTATGGGCATGCTGTTATTATGCATACTGTTGTTCCATTTATGCATGTGTTTGTTTTGCTATGCATCTGCTTCAAATCTGTTTTATGGGGTTAATTGGAACACCCATGCATGCTGTTATAACTAATCTGGAAATGTGTTGTTCATGATTAACCAACATATTATTTAAAACCTCAGCACCATAGCATGTTTGGGAAGGCAGATCCCGGCAGATCCACCTGTTCCACCTCATCTGGCCATGGCACTGGGCCCACCATATCTGGGACCCAACCTGGGACTTCCTCGTCTGCTGGTCCTGCACCACCTTTGGGTGGAACCATCTCAGGAGATGAGGCCTGTCCCCCCTCCAGTAGTGGGCATGGACATGAGCCTGTCACCTGCAGTCAGGTCTGGGTTTTGGTGCACAGCACCATCTGAACAGAGTTGAGTGGGCAGCTGCATCAGATTAAGGGACACCTGGTGCACCTCAAGGGGCAGGCCACCCCTCCTGTCCAGCCCCAGCACAGCCACCTTCGGGGCCATGAAGGAACAGTAGTGACTGCCCATGGGTGGGGACCTCAGTCCCTCTATATCCATTTGGGAGGCTTATGGGCTTTGGATTCCCAACCACTATCCCCATCAAAGGTGTTTTTCTCCCTCATATGTTATATACTGCCCCTGTCTGCTTTCTTGTCTGTCTTGTCTGTCTGCAAATGGAGCCTATCCCACTCAACCTACCTCCCCAAACATACCTACAGCCCTTCCCCAACATCCCACTCTCACCTTAAAAAAGGGGCATCAGTTCCATTGCCCCATAAATAGCTCTACATATTGCCCCTATGTACAGTGAAACTAATCAATCAACCCACTGATTACTCTGCAAATGTCTATTGCCAACACCCCTCCCTGTGGGGTGTGAAGCTGTAAATTCCAAATTCTATATATGTAATACACAGCTGTTTCTGCCAAAGAAATATAGAGCTATGGTCCTTTCCTACACCCATCCTGCACCTCCCTAGCTGCATTTCATAATGTTTTACCCTCTGCTTGCCCCATTTCACTGCTTATCTATCACCCATTTTTCTTTTCTTTAAAGAAAATTAGCGTGGGTGTAAGCAGAGGTAAGTGAAGCTAAGAGGTTTATTTATCCATCTCTTAGCAACGCTTAGCACCGGGCAAAACTGCACAACCCTGCTTAAAAGTGCCTTAATAACTTTGTCTCCATCAGCTTTTGTTCTGCCTGGCAAGAGAATAATCAGCCCTGCCAAATCTCAAACCCAGGATGCTTGCACTACAATCACAGCAAAGTACCACTACACCATTTGAGCTGAGGGAATTTATAATGATTTTACAAACATATCATTCATTCTGGTCATTTAACATTAATGAAGAAAAATAATCATTTCCTCATCTGAAACCCAGGACTCTGAACACAACAATCACAGCAACATACCTCTATGCCATCTGGGCTGTAGGAATTTGTAATGTTTTTACAAACATATCATGCACAATAGTCATTCAACATAAAGGGGAATTATATACCATAGTACTGTTATAGACATATATATGTATGTATACATACCAATATATAATATATATATATATATATATATATATATATATATATATATATATATATGGATTCCTTTTACAAGAACAAAAGTTTACTACTTTGAACATGTAATAGGAAGCCTCAATTCTGCGAAAGTTCACTTTAATGAAAGTGAACATTTGTGTAACTGCACTTC
Source organism: Protopterus annectens (assembly GCF_019279795.1). Classification (NCBI taxonomy): domain Eukaryota; kingdom Metazoa; phylum Chordata; order Ceratodontiformes; family Protopteridae; genus Protopterus; species Protopterus annectens. The sequence goes on along the minus strand of NC_056739.1, from coordinate 692,771,208 downwards.
ACCGAAAACACCACAGCACAGTGGAGGACATAAAAAACAAGCTATGTCCTTCACTATGGTGTGATAGTCATGCACCTTAGGGTTAGGGCACGGGTTAGGGTAAGGGGATAGTTAGTAAAGCTATCCCCTTACCCTAACCCATGCCTTAACCCTAAGGTTTGTGACTATTGCACCATAGTGGAGGACATTGCTATGTCTTTCACTGCACTGCAGTCATCATGGACCTTAGGGTTAGGGCACGGGTCATGGTAAGGGGATAGCCCTATGGGCTATCCCTTTACTATGACCTGTGCCCTAACCCTAAGGTCAGTGAGTAACACCTGTTTGTTGTACTGAGCTTCGCATTAGTGCACTTCGATTAAGTGCACTTTTGCTGCAGTGAGCATTCCATGCACTATTTCGAATTAGTAAAAATTCGATCTAGTGTATGGAACCCATATATATATATATATATATATATATATATATATATATATATATATATATATATATATATATATATATATATATATATATACACATATAATTTTTTTTGATATATAGACAGATAACCAACCTCTTACTGCAACATATCTGCAAAAAGCCTGACAAATGGGGGGGATAAAGGGCAAACAGTAGTGACATATTTGAAATATGGCTGTCATACACATAGAAGTCTGCTAGAGTGGCATGGTGTGCTTTTATATACAATGCCAGACAGATTCCAGGTCTTAAACACAAATGAATGTCAAAATTTACTGATGTCAATGTTCAAATCATTCCAGTGATTTCTCAGAAACCCACAACTGTTGTGGCCAACAGACAAAACATATGGGCTGCACATCAGGACAGTGTCTAGACATCTGGACAGTGGAGAGGTATGACTGCAGTCATGTAACAGAATGGAAAAACCCATGACAGCCACCAAACATGTCACCCAGCACCTTCTGAACCACTGTAAGGCCAGCACGACACTAACCCAAATCAGCTCTGGCCAATTGCCCATGTATATCCAAATGTATCATGCACTACAGGGATGGAACTGTAGGGAAAAGCAGATAGTGGTGTATAAATGTCCACCCAGAACCATTTGCACCACAGTCACAGCAACATATCAGTACCCCAAATGAACTCTAGAGTAGAATGACTGTTTGAATGAACATATGCTGATTCCCAGTCACACAATACACTGACAGACATTGGTCCAGCTCACAGTGTGCTGAGAATCCTGAGGCATTACAGGACTTTCTCAGTCTGCCCCTACAAACATACACACCTAATAGACAACCAGCAGCCATAGCAGCATACACATTCAGATAGAAAAAGGATATGTGACACTCACATCTGCTACTCTCCCTACCCAGCAAAACAAACATCTACACACAACACTGCTACACAATCTTGGCAGTTTCTTCACAATGGCCAGACATACATAACTCTCATATGTACAGATTTGCACAGAATGTCCAGGGTGTGAGACCATGTTCATGGCCACTGCTGCATACCACTTCCAGAAGTCTACTAGGTCAATGGGATGAGACCTTGAGTGCAGTCAATAAATAATGATATCACATACCCCTGACCCTCTTGCTGCAAGACATATAGACAAAGCATGACATACTTGGGGGACAGGGGACAGAGGGAGGAAATAGGGACATATCTCACATAATGATATTACAAACTGAAACAGTTGAGTGTGTCACAGGCTTTGTTGTAACATAACATCCCTGAATGATATGATGTCTGAAACACCAATGGATGTCAAGAGTTACTCTGACCACAATTCTCACAGTATCCCACTGCTTCCACAAAAACAGATGTTGTTTGAGGAACAGACCAAACATAACAGGTGAACCCCTGGGCAGTGTGTGGACATCAGGGCAGTTTAGAGGTATGTCCGAGACATATCACAGTCAGACATCAAGTCACACAGAAAATGCATGTCCAGATGAACCCTGTCAAATTAGCAACCCTCTATGTCTATAACAGCACTACTGACTTACAATCTGTACCTAGTTCTGGAGCTTTGTTCCCCATGTTGCTGAGCTGTGTTCACATGTCCTCTTCTGAGGGGTATTCCCACCTACTGTTGGTGAAGCTGTAGCCCCTACACCTCCATAATGTCCTCCACACAGGAAAGAAAAAGGGACAAGGCACACATGAAGGCTATAATTATAGCACTGTGTTGCTATGGCATTTGCAAATGGAAAGACAACACAGCTAATCTGGATGAAAGTAGCAAGTGGGAGGCATTGATTGGTGCACAGGCCATCACCTGCTCATGAGCAGTACCTACAAAAGGCAAGCTGCTGCCTATGCAACACAGGTCTCAACCCATCTACACAAAGACAGACTGTGACTACACAAACCTAACCATTTGTACTGTTGTGAGGGAAATCCTGAACACTGTAACACATATATCAATCATGTAAGCATGTAATGGAATGTAGAAGGGGGGTGCAATGATGTCAAATGGGGCATTAAACACTAGACTGCAACAAGACCTGCTGGACTCAAATGCTGCTGTCCAGCACCTATGGTCATTACTGCTTGCCCTGTCTGCACTGACATGGAGCACATCTCTGGCCCCAGGGTCACTCCAGCAAAGGTCAGCTCATGTATGACTACTACTAGGATCTCTGTTGTCCAGTACTGAGTGTGTCACTGGTAGGCCAGCTACCTGGGATGTTGCAATTACTCATATGTCACCAGTGAATGCTACTCTGATACATATTCTTGTCTTACAAATGCAAGAGATGTACGTAGGGTATGTGCATACTACACAACAGGTACAGATGTGTGTGTTGAACTGTATGTGATATACTGAGCCCATACCTGGCAACTGTCCAGAGTATTGCAGACTGACCACATGTCTGCCTCATATTTGTAGTCAATGTCTCAGACAGTTGAGTATTTTCTGGCACATCACTTGCAACCCAGTAAAGACTGAAATCATAGCAAATTAGCATACATTTAATTGTCAGATGTCATATTCTGCAGAATGCACCTTTGAATGTGACACTGTCTTTGCTGGCAACTAAGTGTGTTTCAGCTAGATTCGTAAAGTGATACTGTTTACTGGCCTTTGCACACCACTGATGTGTGCCTTTGTGCAGATGTCTTGTTCTAACTGGAGATAGGTGTCTTACCATGACACCCATGTCAATGCAAGCATACCTTGTCCTTTAGGATGCTGACATTTGCGCAGTCACTGTCACCTGATTTCTAGCTGTGGAGAGTACACCAACCTTGCCAGGTCACTCATCCCATCAAATGTGTAGACCCCAAATGGAGGTCTGCAAAGCCACAGGAGGTAGAGTGTTGAACATTAGCATACATATACACACCTCCAGGCTGGAAAAAAAGTATGTCACATGGGTGACATCTCGAGTCCAGTTGACAGTTGACAAAACACCTACTCAATTCATAGCCAGGTACAGGCCTCCAAACATGACTATAGACACCAACCACACCTATTGGGACCTGCTGGAATCTGTCAGGATTCAGTCGTCTACCCTGCTCCTGAGTGACTTCAAATACCCAACCATAGTATGCCTGACCTATGCCACCAGAACATGAACGCACATAGATTCCTTGGCTTTGTCAATGGCAATGCAGTGGATCAGCCAGTCAACACTCCTATGGCAGGAGGAAATCTCATTTACCTGGTCCTAACCAACATGAGTAGACACTGTAGCACTCATACAGTACCATCCTCCTTGGTAATATCTGACCACATAGCCATCACTGTTCAGGTCACCATCTCTGCTGCCCCCCCTTCACAGTGTCAAACAGAATGAACTGTAAACAAATGACTATAAATCTCAGAGTAGGTAGAAGTAGCTGTACAGCTAATGTCCCATTTATTGGAACTAGCAGCAGTGTCCAGGCCCACACCACAATACTATGTGGGCACCCACATAGCTGTATGGACTCAGCAGTACCTGACAGGATAACATCATCCTCCTCAAGGTAGGGTAAATGCCTGTGGTGGACGGCAGCAATACACAAATACCATAATAGGTGGAAATAATTGCTTGATGGGCCAAGAAGAAACAGGTGCATCATCAGAAGTGATGTCACCTTGGTCTGTACAAGTAAATAATGGCCCCAGTGATGTACCCTAAGGCTGTCTTTGAGTGCAAATCGGACACATCTACCAAGGAAAATCACTAAGCCTTCCACACGTGTCTACAATTCCAGAAGCAAAACACAAATCTGCTCTGTAGTAGTGGTCAATAACACCACATGCACATATGGCATAGATATAGAAAACCAGCTGCAGACAGGTGAAGTGTAAACACCATCTCCTGTCCCTCCAGTGGTACACATGTGCATGTACAGCACCTGCCCCCTCCCCTCATCATCAGGAAGCAGGTCCGTAATGCCCTCTCAAAGGCAACACACAGAGGTCTCCATAGTCGTGATACCATCCCTGGCTGCATCCCATATGAACACAGGCATGGGCTGTCAGATCCATTCTGCACTGTAGTCAGCCACAGCCTGAGCATCGGTGTCATCCCTCCTGCACAGAGGGCAGCCACTGTCATCCCTATACACAAAGATGTAGCATTCCACCAACCCAGCCAATATGATGCATATTAGCCTGCTCTGCAAGGGCATGGGAGGCAGTATCGAGGACATTATGAACAGGGGCATCGGCAACATCAAAATGACTGGGCCCACACACCATGGTATTGTCAAAGGGAGAACAGGCCTGTGAAACCTGATTGACCTCTCTACAGTGGTCAACAAACACAGGGACGAGGGGAAGATGGTGAACAATGTCTACCTTCACCTAGCCCAATCTTCTCACACTACTTCCCAGGTGGACAGAATACATAAGCCTACACAGCCAGGCAGCAAACTTTGGGTTATCAGACAGGCAGCTTACTGGCCCAATGACAGTAGCCACTCAGTCAAAGTAGTAGAACCCACCTCTAATAGTACATTCATCCACAATGGTGTACCCCAAGGATTGGTCTAGGGGCCTCCACTGTATGAAATATAAGTATGTGAGGTCCAAGACAATAGCCCCATTGGGGCTGTGAAGATGCATTCGTGACTGGCCTCAGGTGGGGATGTATCTGTATGGGGACTCATGGGCCTCTGATTCCTGAACACTCTCCCCATCCAAGGTGTTTACCCCCACATGTGTCATACACCGCCCCTGTCTACTGTCCTGTGTGTCTTGTCTGTCTCCTTAATCAACCTACCTCATCAGATGTCCCAGCAATCCTTCCCCAACATCACACTTTCACCTTAACGAAGAAAAAAAGAGCATCTGTCCCACAAAATACTATTGCCCCATACATAGCTGTCCATTTTGCACAGGTGTCCACTGGACACATGTAATCCAGTCCAATTGGCTTGACAACACATTTCTGTTGTCCTTACCCCTCTCTCTGTGATTTGAGTGTCCAAATTCACCTCCAAATTCTGTACAAATGCACAGCTATTGCTGTCTAAGAAATGGACAGCTAAGGACCTTCCCTAAATCCATACTGCACATCCCTAGCTACCTGTCATACTGTTTTTCCCCCTGCATGTCTCTTTCTCACCACTTTCCTACACATATATATATATATATATATATATATATATATATATATATATATATATATATATATATATATATATATAGATGCATGCTCATAACATGTAGTGCACTTATATTTCATTACCATACCCCCAACCTATTAGTGTAAGAAATCTGGGCCATAGCTGTAAGAATGGGGGACAATGGGCCACAACTATGGACATATTTCAAACATTGCCCTTAGAAATGTAGAACAGTGCTGGAATAACAGGGTTTGTTTCAGCATACATGTTCTGAAGGATATGAGCTCTGGAACTGAAATTATGTCATCATTTACTGACAGAATTTCTCAGATCATCTCAGTGATTTACCAGAGAAATTAGAATAAATCATGGAACAGAGACAAAATATGAGCAATAAACCTGGATGTTCTGCAACAATCCGGCCAGTTGAGAGGTATGCTCAGAACCCCTTAGTGCAACAAATCTGGACCAAGCCTGACAAAGTGGGGGGAGAAAGCCATGACAATAGGGACATATCTGAAATACCTAACTAGATAAGCTAGCTGTTCTAACATATATTGACTGAAATAGCACAACTCCAAGACTCAATTGCTTTTCAGTAGTTAGTGCCTGAAATCCTCACACCATCCCACTGATTTGTCAGACATGCACAACAGTTATGGGGACCAGAACAAAGATATGAGCCAGACAGCTGGACATCCTACAAATATCTGGACATAACATGACAGTAGGGAAAGTATACTGGGCTGCTTAGCATGTCACCAAGCACCATCCAAACTACAGTCAGACTTACACAACATTTTCCCCAAGCCAGCTATGGGGAATTATACATGCATTTGCAAATATACTGGCCACTCCAGGGATGTAACAGAAGTGAAGAACAGTCACCGGTGTTAGCCTGCATACCCACAACCAATTTCAACACAGTCACAGTGACATACTGGTAAGCCAGATGAACAGTAGAGTAGTCACAGTGACATACTGGTAAGCCAGATGAACAGTAGAGTATAATGACTGTGTGAACATAAATATCATGTTTGACACTCACACAGTACCCCTACATATACTGCCCCAATTCACACAGAGTAGTCTGACTCCTGTGGTGGTACGGAACATGTCTCAGTCTGCTCCTATGAACATATACAGCTGATAGACCACCAGAAACTGAAGCAGTATGCACAGACAGATGGAAAAGGAGCCATGACACTTAAATGTATCCCCCTCCCTACACAGCGCAACAAACATGTACACACTACACTGCTACACAATCTGGACAGCCTAACAATTGCTACACATAAGTAAATTAACAAAAACAGATGAAACGGCATCCAAAGTTGGGCAGAAATTTAATGTAAAAAAGTAAATCCAATTGAGTCAAACCAAGACAGTAAAATTCAGTAAAATCCTTTAAGCGCTTTTCGTTTGTATCAGGAAAACAAACTTCTTCAGAAGGTAAAACAACACTCAGCTACCATACTTTTAAAGTAAAAAGTGCGGGAAAGTTAAGTAGTTAAGCAATCAATAGTCAATTTTATCAAGTGGTATATTTACCTTTTAGAAGAATTTGTTGTTCAAATTGAATTATTAACTTATTGATTGCTTAACTACTTAATTTTCCCGCACTTTTTACTTTAAACGTATGGTAGCTGAGTGTTGTTTTACCTTCTGAAGAAGTTTGTTTTCCTGATACAAACGAAAAGCGCTTAAAGGATTTTACTGAATTTTACTGTCTTGGTTTGACTCAATTGGATTTACTTTTTTACACTAAATTTCTGCAAACGAAACAGCAAAGGCATTAAATACTGACTAAGAAATCCAAACAAAGGTGCCAAAGGACCAAGGAAGCACTTTAGGTAACTCCACTAAAAGTTTATTCAAATATTCCACTTAAAAACGTAGAAAGTACTAAAATAAATGTTCCTACTCACTACAAGGCTCTGGCAGAGAGGCGTAAGTAAGTCAATGAGTTCAGTGAGTTGGCCAATCAACCTTCTCGTTTGGCCCGCCTCCTCCTGTGTGTCTGAACTCATACTGACTTTGTGGTTTCTGAGCTTCCCTTAGTCAAACTGTAGAGCACTAAATCCACAAACGAAACAGCAAAGGCACTAAATACTGACTAAGAAATCCAAACAAAGGTGCCAAAGGACCAAGGAAGCACTTTAGGTAACTCCACTAAAAGTTTATTCAAATATTCCACTTAAAAACGTAGAAAGTACTAAAATAAATGTTCCTACTCACTACAAGGCTCTGGCAGAGAGGCGTAAGTAAGTCAATGAGTTCAGTGAGTTGGCCAATCAACCTTCTCGTTTGGCCCGCCTCCTCCTGTGCGTCTGAACTCATACTGACTTCATGGTTTCTGAGCTTCCCTTAGTCAAACTGTAGAGCACTAAATCCACAAACGAAACAGCAAAGGCACTAAATACTGACTAAGAAATCCAAACAAAGGTGCCAAAGGACCAAGGAAGCACTTTAGGTAACTCCACTAAAAGTTTATTCAAATATTCCACTTAAAAATGTAGAAAGTACTAAAATAAATGTTCCTACTCACTACAAGGCTCTGGCAGAGAGGCGTAAGTAAGTCAATGAGTTCAGTGAGTTGGCCAATCAACCTTCTCATTTGGCCCGCCTCCTCCTGTGCGTCTGAACTCATACTGACTTTGTGGTTTCTGGGCTTCCCTTAGTCAAACTGTAGAGCACTAAATCCACAAACGAAACAGCAAAGGCACTAAATACTGACTAAGAAATCCAAACAAAGGTGCCAAAGGACCAAGGAAGCACTTTAGGTAACTCCACTAAAAGTTTATTCAAATATTCCACTTAAAAATGTAGAAAGTACTAAAATAAATGTTCCTACTCACTACAAGGCTCTGGCAGAGAGGCGTAAGTAAGTCAATGAGTTCAGTGAGTTGGCCAATCAACCTTCTCGTTTGGCCTGCCTCCTCCTGTGCGTCTGAACTCATACTGACTTCGTGGTTTCTGAGCTTCCCTTAGTCAAACTGTAGAGCACTAAATCCACAAACGAAACAGCAAAGGCACTAAATACTGACTAAGAAATCCAAACAAAGGTGCCAAAGGACCAAGGAAGCACTTTAGGTAACTCCACTAAAAGTTTATTCAAATATTCCACTTAAAAACATAGAAAGTACTAAAATAAATGTTCCTACTCACTACAAGGCTCTTTGTGGATTTAGTGCTCTACAGTTTGACTAAGGGAAGCTCAGAAACCACGAAGTCAGTATGAGTTCAGACGCACAGGAGGAGGCGGGCCAAACGAGAAGGTTGATTGGCCAACTCACTGAACTCATTGACTTACTTACGCCTCTCTGCCAGAGCCTTGTAGTGAGTAGGAACATTTATTTTAGTACTTTCTACGTTTTTAAGTGGAATATTTGAATAAACTTTTAGTGGAGTTACCTAAAGTGCTTCCTTGGTCCTTTGGCACCTTTGTTTGGATTTCTTAGTCAGTATTTAGTGCCTTTGCTGTTTCATTTGTGGATTTAGTGCTCTACAGTTTGACTAAGGGAAGCTCAGAAACCACAAAGTCAGTATGAGTTCAGACGCACAGGAGGAGGCGGGCCAAATGAGAAGGTTGATTGGCCAACTCACTGAACTCATTGACTTACTTACGCCTCTCTGCCAGAGCCTTGTAGTGAGTAGGAACATTTATTTTAGTACTTTCTACGTTTTTAAGTGGAATATTTGAATAAACTTTTAGTGGAGTTACCTAAAGTGCTTCCTTGGTCCTTTGACACTAAATTTCTGCCCAACTTTGGATGCCGTTTCGTCTGTTTTTGTTAATTTACTAGTTTGCTGTGCTTCAACTTTTTCTTGGTATTTATGGCGTCTGACGCAACGGCTACTCAAGGTTTGGGCTCACAATCTACACCACTTGGTAACGGAGATGTTTTAGAACAGAACAAATCTACAATGAATGTAACAGCTTTGGACATTGATGTTGTCAATAATTTTATTCCAACTCTTCTTAACAAAATCGACTTGATTTGTAAACGCTTGGATCAACTTGATCACAAGCGCACAGTTCTTGCTAATAGCATCACTTCTCGCTCAGCTACTGACTTTACTAACAACATACACGGTGTTCCTGTTACTGTTCTACCTTTAGAACAGTCAACTCAACTGGGAAGTGCGCACGATTTGGTGCCGAGTTCTTTTCCAAATCAACAGGAAGTTGCCACTGTCGGTCACGTGGAAGACGAAGGTACACCACCTCCAGCTCAACTATTAGCTCCTGCACACCAGTCTTCGAACGTTATTGACCCGACTTCTATTTCGGATCCGTTGCCATCTTTTTTGGAACTATTCGAACCTTGATGAAGCCGTCGACCCGAATAGGTCATCATCCGGTCTCCTGCAGGACATTGGCGGTAATCCTTGTTCTTTAACAGTGTGGCTGAATAAGCCTTTTCAACTTGGACTGAAGCAGCGCACAGGAATTTCTATCGACACTCAATTTGAAGGTAACATTTCTTCTGATACAGACATAGTTTCTAATTTAAAGCTGCTTGACAACTTGCTTTTGAAGTATAAAAAAAACGCAATTGGAAATATCTTACTTTAAAGAATGTTTAGAGCGGAAAGTCATTCCTAAAGGTCTCCGTAGGGTACAATACCCAACGGGTCTGATTAAAGACTCTCTATTTCATCAAGAGTTAATTAATCTATTTGATAGACAAGGCTTTGAACTTCTCGAAGTCATGATTAAGCATTATTCTTTAATGGATGAAAGAGTGTTAGTGTTGGTTAAGGAGGTCGACAACAAGGTTTTACATGACTCCTTGTTTGGTAGATACAAGTTTGACTATGGAAGAATTTTTTCTAGTATTAACCAGCACCTAACCAAATTAAGTGTTAATAAATCTAAAAAACTAGATCGAGACTGCCTTGCTTACCATAAAGGTTTGGCTTATCCACCTCCTCCTGCTGCTCAGGTTTGGCAACTTGGTTACTCTCTAGCTGATACATCTTGCAAAGACCTCAGATCTAGTACAGAACCTGATAACTCGGGGTTGTCACTACCTGTTGTCCAACCACCTGGTGGTTCTTCCCTTCCTTCTGATAGTAATCATTCGGGTGATGCGCTTGAGGCACCTGAATACAACCAGGAACCATTACGTAGAAGTGAAAGGTTGTTGAACACTACACGGGTGAATTACAACTACAACAACAGACAGTATCAGTATCCCAGTCAGCCACATCATACTTCAGGTAACTACCATAACAAGAAACAACAGGATTTTCACAATTACAATACACTGGGTGCAAGACCAAAACAACAGAAGGGTACGAGACCCTCGAGGTGAATCAGTTACCTGTCAGCAACCAACAGTCTGCTGACATCGAACATTTACAGACTTTTCACTCTTCTGAAACTTGCATATCCCAGTCTTCCATTTATGACTATATCAACCTGGAAGTATCTGATACCAATGCCCATGTTTCCGATTTTCACGACTATCTTGTTACTACTGCTGACAATGTTAAAGTTGATGTTCGTCCTGTTATTATCAGCAACAAGGACAACGACTTTAAAGTATTTAATTTTTCTGACAGTTTAATTTCATCTGAAATGGTTGATTTTTTATCAAAAGGACATACATATGTCCCTTGGCACAACATGGACGTTGTAAAATGCATTGTGGAGCTTAAGTCCTTTACAAGGAAATTAAATCTTGGTTTGTTTTTTATGAATACACCTGCTTCTACACCAAATACTTGTTTTAGAATACCTAGTACTTTTAACCCCCCCTTCACCCACTTGTTCATGTTTTTGAGCAAGTGTGCGAGCTTGATATCAGAAACTTAGCTAGTTCTAGTAGACCATCTCGGCACAATCATATTGATTTTGAGAAGGAAGACACCAGAATTTGTAAACCTGATAAAGGGGGAGGCTTGGTAATATTTGACAACTCAGATTACGTTTTACGCATGACATCCTTGCTGAACAATGATACTTACCAAGCTAGTTCAAGGTCTGAGGTTAACACAGCCTATAATCTTATCAAATCTTGTCTGAATGATTTATTTATAGATGGAAGAATAGACCAGGGCATGCTTAATTATATGTGTGCCCTGTTTCCTAGGTATCCAACTCTTTTTGGAATACCAAAAATTCATAAAGACGTTTCCTATCCACCTATGAGGCCACTAATTGATGGCGGTGGGTCACCTACTTACACTTGCTCTAAGGTGGTTGATGTCATGTTACAAAAATATGTTTCTCTGGAACCCCATATCTGTAAGGACTCTTGGTCCTTCCTCAAGAAGACCAATGAGTTGGGTTTCAATATGAGTCACAATTTTTTAACGATAGACGTGAGAAATCTATACACGTGTATCCCACATGACATTAGTATTGAATGGGTTGCGGAACTGATGAGGAAACATAATGCTCCAGGTAGGGATATTTCTCTTGTTATGGAACTCCTGGACCTGATTTTGACTAATAATTACTTTTTGTTCAATAATAAGTTCTTTTTGCAAAAAGTAGGGTTGGCGATGGGCTCCCCTTGTGGGGCTAGCGTTGCCAACTTGGTAATGGCCCAATGGGAGTCTAATTTTGTCTTTAAGGATGGCTCGGGTACTGAATCCATCATGTACTACACCAGATACCTAGATGATATTTTCATCTTGTTAAAAGGTGATGGTGAATCAGCTTCTAGCTTAGTAAATAAGTTTAATTCAACCACTAGCTTTTTGCAATTCACTTATACATTTAGTACTGACTCAATTTCATATCTTGACATCTTTTTAAGTAAGAATGTTGTTAACAACTGTTTCACTGCCAGAATTTTTAGGAAAGAGACTTATTCGAACTCGTTCCTACATTTCTCAAGCTGTCACCCATTCCACCAAAAGAGATCTGTGGTGAAAGGTCAGTTGGTGAGAGCTTCACGTATTTCCAGTTTGGACGTGGACTTTGTCAGTGAATGTAAGCTTTTGAAACAAATGTTCTTGCATCGAGGTTACCCCAAGTCCCTTATAGACAGCATAACGGAAGAGGTTCAGTCTAAGCGGAACACCAATTGGTTTAAACCAATATTGAGGTCCACTGTTGATTGTCAAACCCTTGAAGTCAGTTTGGTATTGACTAGTGGCACTCTTGAGTTGCCTAATTCAAATAATGGGTCTTTTTCTCTTGTTAGCGAACAGGCTTTTCAACATACTTTTGTCACTTCTTTTAATGCACAAAGTAAACACATTATCAGGTTGCTTACTAAAAACTGGGAGTTGTTTAGATCTAACCAAATGGTTTTTGACCTTTTTGGTGACAAACCAAAAGTGTTTTTTAAAAAGGGTAAAAGCTTGAAGAATTACCTTGAGAAACATGACAGACCTTTAACCAGGTTAAAAGGAATGTTTAAATGTGGATGTTGCAGTTATTGTAAATTTATGGATTGTACTAACAACTTTTCATTACATGGTCTGACTTACAAACTTAAATCTAAATACAACTGTAACAGTAAATTCATTGTTTACCTGGCTAAGTGCTCAGACTGCTTTGCTTTTTATGTGGGCAAGACTGAGCGTAGGCTCAGGGATAGGGTATATGAGCATCAATATGCCATATCCCATAGTAAGCTTGATAATGCTTTAGCAAAGCATGTTCATAATAACCCTCTGCACAAGTTTAGATACTTGGTTATTGATGACTTTACCCAAGATGATCGTGGGGGTCCGGCTTCATTCAAATTGGAGGAATTGGAGTTATTATGGCAGATCAGGCTGAACGCCTTTAACTACCCTGGATTAAACGAAGCTTGTTCAATCTCATGTATTTTAAAGCTTCTCAGTTTACAAAGGTAGCGTTTGTATTCTAAGGTACCATTCTAAAGGTTTTGCTGACTGTTTTGTAGGTTGGTTCACTGATTTGTTTGTGGTGATTTTATCAAGTGGTATATTTACCTTTTAAAAGAATTTGTTGTTCAAATTGAATTATTAACTTATTGATTGCTTAACTACTTAATTTTCCCACACTTTTTATTTTAAAAGTATGGTAGCTGAGTGTTGTTTTACCTTCTGAAGAAGTTTGTTTTCCTGATACAAACGAAAAGCGCTTAAAGGATTTTACTGAATTTTACTGTCTTGGTTTGACTCAATTGGATATACTTTTTTACATTAAATTTCTGCCCAACTTTGGATGCCGTTTCGTCTGTTTTTGTTAATTTACTAGTTTGCTGTGCTTCAATTTTTTAATTGCTACACGTACACAGGCCCCCAACTGTACAGATTCCCACAGAATGTCCAGGCTCTGTCCTCAAATATATGGCCTCTTCCTCATAAAATGTTTAGCATTCTGTAACATCACTGGGATGATATCAGAAAGGAAGGCATTAACTAATGATATACCATACCTATCAATCTCTTATTGCATAACATCTGGACAAAGTCTGACATAATTTGGGGACAGAGGCCCAAACACAAGAGCATAATTGAAATACTGCTGTTATAAACTGAGAACATTGCTAGTGTTACAGGGTTTGTTGTAAAATATCTTAACTGAGGGATATGAAGTCAGAAACACAAATGGAAGTTAGTATTTACTGACTGCAATACCCAGGGTATGCTACTGATTTGCCAAGGACAGCAACTGTCATAGGAACAGACCAAACAAAAGAGTCCAACCTCTGAACATTCTGCAGATAGCCCTACAGTTGAGAGTTATGTCAACCAAATAACACTATCAGGATGAGACCCATGCAGAATATCAATGTCCACACAAACCCTGTTAAACTAGCATGAATTCAGATGTATAACAACAATACTTACATTCTGTCCTTAAGTCTGGAACTTTCTCCTCAATTTATTTGGGCTGTCACCACAGTTTAAGTTGTAAGAGGTATTTCCAACTACCCTCTGTGATGCTGTTGTTCACACATCTCCATGAAGTTCTCCTCACAGGCAAGGAAAAAGGGCAGTGCCCACATGAAGTACTCAATTATAGGAATGTATTGCCATGCCATTGGCTATAGGAATAACAACATAGCTGTTCTGCATGCAATTAGCAAGTAGGGGACACCAACTGGTGCACAGGCCATCAGCTGCTTATGAGCATGGCCAATGTGTACCTTACATCCGAGAGAGAGAGAAAAAGAGAGAGACACACACACACACACACACACACACACACACACACACACACACACACACACACACACACACACACACACACACAGACCATGAATAAAATAAAAATACTCAGAAACAACTATACTTGGAAAAAGAAAGGTATGTCAAACAAGTAAGCACGTAATAGAATGCAGTAGGGCCATGTAATAATGGGAAATAGGAAGTTTAGCAAATATGTCTCAACCAGACTTGCTATACTGATATATTGCTGATCAGCAACTATGGCCATAGCATCTGGGTCTGTCTGCAGTGACGTAGATCACAGCTCATAGCCCTGAGTCACCCCAGGAAAGGATGGCTCACTTATGACTACTACTGGAGTGTCTTTTGGACAATACTGACTATGACACTGCTAGGCCAGCTACTGGGATGTTGTAAATATTCATATGTTATTTCTGAATACAGCTATGAAAAACATGCTTGTCTCACAAATCTGAGAGACCTATAGAGGGTATGTGCATAGTAAATTACTGTTGCAGACATGTGTGTTGAACTGCATGTGATATACTTAGGTCATACCATTCAACTGTCCAGTGTTATGCAGACTGACCATATGTGTGCCTCACATTGGTAGTCATTTACTCATAGGAGTTGGGTTATGCCCCTCAAATCATTGGCAAATCTGTGAAGACTGACATTGGAATATAATAGCATACGTATGAGTGTCAGACATCCTCCAGGGTATTTTTGTGTATGCAAAGCCTGCTGTGCTATCAACTGACTTAAGTGTGTTAAAGCAATATTATCAAAGTGTCAAAAACTTTGGCCCATCCCCCCCCCCATTTATGTATGCCATCCTGCTCTAACAGGTTGAGCGGTATGACTGAGCAGGAAGGGAGTAAATACAGTGTGTCATACTGATATAGACAAGAAATGTATATCAGGTATTACCTGTGCACATGTATGTATGACTAGATGTAGCTGGAGGCCTCAAAACAACAGACATAAGATGCAAAACGTCAGGTAAATAAGCTATGCATGTTGTACAGGTGTGTAATCTTAGTTTCAGTGCATCCAACAGACATAGATTTCCACAGCTATAGGTTATTGCAATGCCCTGACACAAACATGGGTATTAGAATAATCATAATTATCCAGTTGAAATTGGAGAGGTGTCCAACTGTGTTATGACCATGTGTCTATGCCTACTACAAACAGCTATATAAGCACCTACATATCTGTATGGACTCAGCAATACCTGACTTGTAAAACCTGAGTCCACCAAGGTGAAGTAATCCCCTTTGGTGGACAGCAGCAATGCACAAACAACATAATCAGTCACTATATTGGCTGTACAAGAACAATTAGGAGCAGGCACTTGGAAGTAGGTCAACTTTTGTCTGAACAAGCATACAAGGTCAAAGGTGTGTCACGGTAAGGCTAACTATGAGTACAAATTTGACATATTCACCACAGCCAATTACAAGGCTGTCTTCACATATGTCTTCCATCTCAGAGGCGACAACACAACCCACCCTGTACTGGTGGTCAGTCACACCACATACACACACAGCATAGCTATAGCCATCCTGCTGCAGACAGGTTAAGGGAAAAAATCACCCCCCCATCCCACCACCAGTATAGGTGGATATGTGCAGCACCCACACCCTCTCCCCTCATCATCAGGAAGCAGGTACTTAATGCTACTCAAAGGCAACAAAAAAATCTCCATGGGACTTGATAACATCCCTGTCTGCATCCTACTTATCCTCAGGCATATGCTCCCAGTTTCATTACACACTGTATTCAAAAAAAGCCTGAGCACCATTCCATCACATCTGCAAGGAAGATGACCACCGTGATCCCTCTACACAAAGGTGAAAGATGAATGTTGGATTATGCAATTTACTGGCTCTCATTGGGGGAAACATGACACATCAGGAACAGGAGTGCAATGCAAGCTTATACTGTGCTGCTAGATGGCAGGGCTATGCTGTGGTTGTACGTGGTGGCTAATGATAAAACATATTGATGTTTAGGTTCTGTAAAGAATGTTGACCAATGTATGAGGTCCTGTAATGTGTTTCTCTGTTTATGTCTTCCAGGTGACCTGCCACGTGTCCACCTGCCACAGTACTCTGCAGCTGAAAATCATTAACCTAATCATCCAGCACCATGAGGTGATGTTTGGCCATAGGCCATGGGATCTGCAGGAGCAGACTGCCCCGTGGGATGAGCTGGTCTACAGGGTGAACAACACTGGCCACTATGGCTGCACATACAATCAGGTCAGGCATCCTGCGACTGACCTGATATGTTGTGCCCAGAAAAGGTCTGCTGCCGTGTCCAGGGACTGTAATGCTACAGATGGGGGTCCTACCACACAGGCCCCACTTACAGCAATAGAGGAGCTCCTTGCCCACCTTGGGGTAGTCCCCACACACCAGCCAACACAAGAAACACAAGTCATGGAGATGGGTGGCACCCAAGCAACAGGCGAGGGGCATCCAGGTAAGGCCACAGAGCACATCAGTTGAATCATGTAGCAGTCATACTGGCTTATGTAGAGTATCTAGATGCATATGTTAGGTCAAACTGCATTTGTGGGAGGGGTTTAGTAATGCACACAAGTGCACATCTATTGTGAAGGACAGCAAATCATGTACTATTTGAGCTTGTAGTGAACATGTGCAGGAAAGTAGCATTCATTTTGTAACAATGCCAAATGTGAGTCTGCTGACAATACCTCTCCCCCACAATTACATAGATACCTCTGGTCTGGATGTGGAACAGTAGTCTGAAGCCGGTGAGTATAGGATTGTCCAGTTGTGGCTCACCAGTTCTCCAGGCATGTTAAGGTCATGCATTTTACCATGCACACAACTGTTACTCTCAACCATATTGTGATATCTGCATGTTCACTTGTAGTGGGGTTAACTGCATTGCATCACAGTGGTCATCACAGGGGCCTATTTGCATGAGATGTAACATATCTGTAGCATACCTCACAACCTGTCATTGCAAGAAATCTAGACAAAGACTGACAAAAATGGGGGACAAAGGCCCAAAACTAGGGACATATTTTATAAATTAGTGTTGTACAGTGTATATAAATGGTGTACACACACCTGTTAAAATGCCAGGTATTTGTGATATACAAAAATGAGATCACAATAAAATATTTCCAAAGTCTTCCAACCATTCATGTAGCTTATAACCTGTGCAATTCAATTGTAAAACAAACAAATCTGTTAGGGGAACAGTTATGACAAATGAAAAACGTACAAGAAGATAGATGCATATGTGTGCACAGGCTGAAGCTAATACTGTGTGGAAGCAGCTTTCAATATAATTACAGTCCTCTTGGGTACACACTTGTCATCAATTACAGAGACTACTTGGTTAACAGCAAATAATGGTCAGCTGTCCTACCAGGATTTACCTGACATTTACTCAGTTGCCTGCTACAGCAACAACTGTGTTTCAAATAGAGCTTAAGAAGCAGCAAAGGGATCTCATTTTTGAAAGGTATCAGCATGGAGAAGGGCACAAAAACATTTCCACAGCATTGTATATGCCATGGAACACAGTGCAGGCAGTCATCAAAAAGTGGTGGAAATACAGGGCAACTGTGACATTGCAAAAAAGGGGACATTCCTCCAAATGTGTTGAAGCGACAAGACCCAAACTGGTCAAGGAGGCAGCCAGGAGACCTACAGCAACACTAAAAGAGTTGCAGGAATCTCTGGCAAGTGCTGATTGTGTACTACATGTAACAACAATCTCCTGTATTCTCCACATATCTGGCCTATGGGGTAGGGTTGGGAGATGGAAGCCTTTTCTCACACAGAACAGAATTGAGGTCTGGAAAAATTCTCAAGAATAATACATCAGGTCTCCCAAAAGCATGTGAGAAAATGTGTTATGATGTAATGAGACCAAGGTTGCATTTTTTGGTCACAATTGCAAAAGGTTTGTTTGGTTTAATAACAACACTGCGCATCACCAAAAGGACACCATCCCTATGGCGAAGCATGGTGATGGCTGTGTCCTGCTTTGGGGTTGCTGTTCATAAGCTGGAAGTGGGCCTTTAGCCACAATGGAGGGGATTATGAAGAGTTCCAAATACAATTCCCTTTTGGCCCCAAATCTTTATGTGTCTGCTAGAACACTGTAGATGAAGAGTAATTACACCTTTCCACATGACAATCACCCAAACCAAACATCCACATCACAACCAATGGCTTCATCAGAAGACAATCAATGTTTTGGAATGGCCCAGCCACAGTCCATACCTACATCCAATAGAAAATCTGTGGGGTGCCCTGAAGAGGGCTGTGCACAAGAGGTGCCATCAGAATCTAACAGAGTTGGAGGGCTTCTGCAAGGGAGAGTGTGCAAATATTGCTAAGTCAAGATGTGTCATGCTGATAGACACCTTCCCAAGTGGACTGACTACTGTTATTAAATCAAAAGGTGCTTTAACAAAGTACTAGTTTAAGGGTGTGCACACTCATGCAACCAGTCTATTGTACATATTTCACCTTCTATATGTTACCCCTAACACACGTGTTTGTTCTTAAATTGGATTACACAGGTTATAAGTCACATTAAAAGGGGGAAATGTCATGATATGATTTATGTGGTGTCATGTTATATTTCAGAAAAAACTGGCATGTTAATAGGGGTGTATACACTTATTATATCCACTGTAAGTTTAGCAGGTTGTTAATGTAACCAGTTTTGTTTTAATATATATGTATTGCAGGTGTTGAAGTGCAAAACTCAAACCATATCATTAATTAGTGATGCCAATCCTCAGGTCATCCCAGTAATGTGTCAGACAAGCACAGGATTTATGAGGAACAGACCAAATATATGAGCCACACATCTAGACATTCAGTGAATCTCTGTACAGTTGAAAGGTATGTTCGGTAGGAGTTGGCACTGTGCTATACAGGTGAACAGCAATAATGTGTACATGGCTGCAGTGTGTACTAGGTGAAGGCCCATCACCTAGTAACACTACTCACATATCCCAGATATGTATATTAGTAGTAGCATTAAGTGGAAAGGGCTGCACTGAATTATGTTGAGGGCCTGTTGAGAGTGTGTATGTTGTGGTCTGACTGTGTCCTGAATGTCAGCAGTTGGCTATTGTGAGGTCTTTGTAATGCCTGTGTACCACCTCACCTGTATGTTTCCATGTGTGTGTGTGTGTGTGTGTGTGTGTGTGTGTGTGTGTGTGTGTGTGTGTGTGTGTGTGTGTGTGTGTGTGTGTGTGTGTGTGTGTGTGTGTGTGTGTGTGTGTGTGTGTGTATGTGTGCATGTACCAGCAAACCTTAAAGTGCAGGTAATTTACATATGTTGTCTTCCCCCTCACAGGTGGACATGGTGGTCATGGTCCCTCCCTCTCAGAATCTGATGTCAGAGTCTCTGCAGACCCTGACAATGATGGTTGTCATAGTATGGCACAGGTGGGGTTGTCAGGGGTGAATCTGTGCCATTGGTTGGCATCCCACAGTCATCCACAATGTCCCCTCACACAGTCACAATGCCCAGATGTACCCCATCCCCAACAGCTACAGATAGTGGACAGTTGGCAGGTGGTGGCATGGAACAGGCTAGTGTGGCGACTATGGCAAGTGTGAGTGTAGCCACTAACCATTGCCAGATTGCAGGTGAGGTCCCACACAGGTGGCTGGACAGGGGTACTCGAAAGAGGACTGCTGCCCATCAAGCCATGGTCGCAAGTGCCACAGCAGGTATCACCAGATGCATGTTTCGGGCTGTCATGGATATACAGGTACATAGTGAATGCAGCACCAGGCAAATACTCTGGGTCTTGGATGCAACTCTTATTGGCTTACATGGTGACATACATGACCTTGTTGAGGCCACATGTCAAAATACTGAGTTCATGAATAGACAGTGGGGTGAGATCTTGGCAATCCTCAACCATGGCATGTCTGTGCTACAGAGTGTGGTGGGAGATGGGCACCGGCCACATGGAAATAGGTCCGCACCAACAACTGAGAGTGTACAGGGCCATGCACCTTCACACTCCTGTAGTGGGAGTACCACCAGCACTACTGAAAAGGGGGTGCTGTCCACAACACAGTGGAGCAGGCCATGGGAATATGATCCTGGCCAGTCCCATCATGGGCATGGATCCAGCAGAGAGCAGTCACCATCAGGAAGCACTATTGCATCTGGTCTTGGGCCTGGTGGTGCCAGTGAGACCCTGTTCACCCTGCCATGTATGGTCCACAGCTGTCCAACATACCCCTGTGTAGAGCAGCCAAATGGTGTGACTGTGTGCATGCATACACACACATCACCATCACAGCCAGGTCACCTCATCTCACACACACACACACACACACACAGACACACACACACACACACCACCACCTCTGCATGGCCCATTCATAGAACACCTATCCAAGCACACACACATGATGTCAACTGTATGGCCTAGGCTAGGCCTCTGGCAAACCCACACAACACCCTGTGCATATGATGATACCTGTGCCACATCCCTGTCATCCATACCACTGATGCAGAGACATGCTAATATGGTTCTGATGCACAGGGTGAATTAAGTACAGTTTAGTTATGTAATGTTGTGTAAGGTGCTGTCAGCTTGCAATTGTAATGGGTACACTTCAGAGTGTGTGTATCTTTTCAGCCATGATGCATTATTGGTGTTAGTAATGCTGACGGAATGTAGTGTCACATGATGTATGCTGTTTGTGTTCTAGGTGTTTGTGCATCACCAGGAGTTGGCCCTGCAGAAATTGGCAATGAGGGGTATGGCAGAGTGTAACTCATTGATCATGTCAGAGCCAAGGTACAACTATATACGTATGCATTTACCAGGACTGTGTAACAGTTATTGCATGTGCCACAGAGCTTATAGGGCTGAGGGATGTATACAAGTAGGTTCAAGGTGGTTGATGTCAGCAGGCCTTGTGAAGTGGACAATGGTAAGTGTAGTGGGAGGAACACACCTCAGATTGGTAAAACCCACACCCCCAGAAGACATGGTGTTGACCAAACACACACAGCAACCCTGCCTATCATGTTATTCATTCCCTACTATTACAAAGCTGTTGCATGTGGCACAGAGCTTATAGGGCTGAAGAGTATCCACAAATACATCTATGGTGGATGTGAACAAATGCCTTTGTAAAGTGAACCTTGGGATGTGTACTGGGAGTATCATGGCCTAAAATTGTAAACCATTGGCACCCAGTGGATATAGTTCTCACTCAAACACACACACAGAATGCTGTTTTTACACACATGCACACACACACACACACACACACACACACACACACACACACACACACACACACACACACACACACACACACACATATATTTGCCAGGACTGAGATTAGAACTCCTACCTATTTAGTTACTGCTATTATAGTGTTATACATTTATCGCATGCACCACAAAACTTATAGGGTGAAAATAGTCCCAAGGTAATTTCAAGGTGAACAACATCACCAGGCCTTCTAAATATGGCAATGGGTGATTTACTGGGTGAGAATGGACCCAAAAGACTCAAACCTACAGTTATACACACTTACACACACAAATACTCTCATACATCTATTTGCCAGGACTGAGATTAGCTGCCCTGCCTATCTTATTAGTCAGGCCATACTGTTACATAGTCCCTGCACATGGCACAGGGCTTATTGGGCTGAAGAGTGTCAACAGATAGCTCCATGGTTGATAAAGACAGCGGGTCTTGTAAATTGGATCTTGGGATGTGTACTGGGAGTACCATGGACTAAAAATGTAAAACCCACTCCCACAACACGTATAGTTCTCACTCAGAAACATACGCAAGATACAGCTCTCATGCACACACATTCGCCAGGACTTAGATTAGAACCCCTACCTATCTAGTTATTGCTAATACAGTGTTATGCATTTATTGCATGCGCCATGGAGTTTATAGTGTGAAGAGTGTCCCACAGTTCTTCTAAGGTGAACAACATCACCAGCCCTTGTAAGGTATGGCAATGGTAGGTGTACTGGGTGAGAAGGGCCTCAAACTACTTTCACCCACATGTTTACACACTCACAAACACTTTTATATACATTAATGCACACACACACACACACACACACACACACACACACACACACACACACGTTTACCAGTACTGAAATCCATAGATTTATAGCTTCATAGGTATGTACTAGGTGAATGGCCATGGAACCCTTACAAGCCTAGCCCATGGGAATACCCTGGAATCGTGCCACCTGACGATAGTCCCCAGTGTGTCTAATGAGTATAGCCACTGGAGTGATCCTAGGGGTGGGATTTCCATTCTCCATCCACTCATCCAAATTTCTCTTGAAGAGGGCCAGTGAGGTGATCTACCTGACATGTATGTGAAGTTTATTCCATAACATGGGCAGTCTCTGGGTTGTGAACCTGTCCCTCCAGCATTTTCTGTTGATTGTGGAAATGGGGTTGAGGTCTTTGGGGCATGTGGTGTGGATGGATTGGTTTCTTCAGATGTAGCATTCCTGAAAGAGCTGGGTCAAACATGGCTGTGTAAGTCAGGCAGAGATCGCCTCTAAGTAGCCAATATGAGACAGATAATAGTTGGAGTTATTGGAGTCTGTCAATATACGGCAAGTTTTTAAGGCCTGGGATCCACCTTGTAAGGTACTTTTGCAGCTTCTGCAGTTGTTGCACATGTCCAGTGGGGTACATGCCAAAGAGGCCATTATACTCATTGATTGGCCTAATAAGAGGAGAGTACATGGACAGAATGAACTCTTATTTCCTGGATCCAACACCTTTAGTCAGGAGATGTGACACATAGGACTTTCTGAACACAGTGGCATTGTGGTGGTCAACAGAGAGCTCACTGTCAACCTGTATTCCCAGTTCTCTTATAACAACATCAATGTTCAGTGGACTACCATCAATGTAGTAATTCATGGGAACCATGTTGTTCCTAAAGGGGATGGCAGCACATTTTCTGCCATTGAGCTAAAGTCCAGGGTTCTGACACCTGTCATAGGTCTCATTGAGACTTTTGTTCCGGATGCCAATATCATGTGGGGAGGGAATACTAGCACCCACCTTGCAGTCCACTGTGAACATTGTCAGCCAGAGTCCCTTTGTGTTGGGCTGGACTTCAGAGGTGTAGATCCTGAGCGTGAGGGGACCCAGGACCAAACTTTGTGGGACTCTACTCATGACTGGTCAGCAGTCTGACATGATGTCTGTTGCTTTCACACTGTGGGTTCTATCTGTGAACCAGTTTGCAAGCCACCTAGTGATATAGGGGTTGATGCCTAGCTGAGTGGGTTTGTCCCTGATTCCTGAGTGGGGAATGGTATCCAAAGATTAGAAGGGCCACCTATCTTGTTATTTATTCCATACTGTTACATAATTATTGCACATGGCACAAAGCTTATAGGGCTGCAGAGTGTCTACAGCTACCTCTACAGTGTATGACAATAGTGGGCCCTGTAAAGTGGACATTGGGATGTGTACTGTGTGGACGACAGCAATAAATCACAAAACCCATCCCCCAATGGCTATGGTTCTCACACAAACACAACCCCATCTACTCACACAACATACTGTTCATACACACAGATGCACACACACACACACACACACACACACACACACACACACACACATATACACACATTTTCTAATCACTGCTACTACAATGTTATGCATTTATTGCACGTGCCACGGACCTTATAGGGTGAACGCTGTCCCAAGGTACTACTAAGGTGAGGAACATTACTGACCCTTGTAAAGTATGGCAATGTGTGATGTAATGGGTGAGAGACATCACAAAATACTTTCACCTACACACACACATTTTCCAGAACTGAGATTAGAGCCTCTGTCTAACTATTTATCTGTACTACAGTGTTACACAATTATCGCACGTGATACAGAGCGTATAGGGTAAGGCCTACTCAAAGGTACTTCTAAGGTGACTGATATTAGCAGGACTGCTAAAGTAGGGCAGTGGGAAGTGTACTGGGTGTGAACGGGCTCAAAACAGTTAACCTACTAACACCTTTACATTTGCCAGGACTGAGATTAGAACCCCTGCCTAACTAGTTATCTGTACTACAGTGGTACGCAATTATCACATGTGCCACAGAGCTTATAGAGCTGTGGACAGGTACTTCTAACATGACTGACATCAGCAAGACTGCTAAAGTAGGGCAGTAAGAAGTGTACTGGGTGTGAACAGGCTCAAAACCTTTAACATACAGACACAACACAAACACACACAGTTTAACATTTGCAATGACTGAGATTAGAACCCCTACCTAAATAGTTATTTGTACTATAGTGTTATGCAGTAATTGCCCACACCACAGAGCTTATAGGGTGGAGACAATTCCAACAGTACTTCTACAGTGAATGACATCAGCAGATCTTGTGAAGTAGGGCAATGGGAGGTGTACTGGGTGGGAATGGACTAAAACACAATCTTACACACACACACACACACACACACACACACACACACACGCACACACACACACACACACACACACACACGTACACACACACACTATTACATATGCTGGGGCTGGGATTTGAACCCCTATCTATCTAGTTATTTGTATGATAGTGTTACACAGTTATCACATGTACTATGGAGTTTAAAGGACTAAAACCAGTCCAAAGGTACTTCTAAGGTGAATGACACTGGCAGATTTTGTAAAGTAGGGCAATGGGAAGTGTACTGGGTGGGTAAGGCATCATAAAACTTAGACCTACAGGCACACACACAAAGGTAGGTGATGTGATATTCCAACCCCCACCTCAGTACCATCAGACAATGAATCTCATCTTTGTGCTGGCACATGGCAGTGTTTACAACTGGTATGCAACTGTCTGCAGCAGGGCATCACTCTATACCATTCAGGGTATCCCTGTGTATGACTCTCTGTCTGTGTGTGTCTCCCTGTGTGTCTCACTCTATCACTGTCTGTCCCTCTCTTCCCCATGTCTATGTGTGTGTATGCTTGACATATTGTAATATGTTGCCCATATATATGTATGTGTATCACACACAACAGATGCAGATATAGCACATATGTGCCACCTACAGCTGGCTGTGGGTGATCCTGTCTGATAGATGTGTGTGTGTGTGTGTGTGTGTGTGTGTGTGTGTGTGTGTGTGTGTGTGTGTGTGTGTGTGTGTGTGTGTGTGGAGACAGGTTTACATAGCCATGTGTATGCAATCACATTTGCACAGTACAGAAATATGTAGTCCGATGTGGTTTCAGACATGGGCTTCACTTGTCTAAGTGTAGGAGCATGCTCAGCATGACCTTCTATAGTAAGTGTGGGAATCCATTCCAGGGATAGTTGTACTCCAGTCCAGAGTGTTGTGTGCTACAGCCATACCTTGCAACCTGTTTGTGCAAGATATCTGGAAATAGGCTGCAAGTATGGGGAAACAATGGGCCAAACATAGGGGGTACTGTAACTATTGCTGTTAACAATGTATGAGTTGCTTGAGTGACAAGGATTGTTTTAGCAGACATTTTCTGACATATGTAATGTTTGACACTGTAACGTATTGTGTCATTACCTACTGACAGATATAATCGAATCATCACAGTTATTTACCAGAGGAAATACAAGACAGATGATGCACAGACCTATATTATGAGGTAAAGGCTAGACATTCTTGCACAATCTGGCCAGTTGGGAGGTGTAGCTACAGCTGATTGGCTGATGAAGCTGTGTAAAAGGTCCAGCACCTTGGTGATATGCTGGCTGGAGATCTCCTGGTTGTGTAGTATTCTTCTTACCTGACAGATCATATAGTGGTGTGGCAATACCTGTCAACTGTACAGATTCTCACAGATTATCCAGATACATGCCTCATATATCTGGTTGGTTTCCCCTAACACTGTAATTTTCTAGGACATTTGCTGCAAATCAGTCAGCATTGCAGTCAGGGAATACTGGCAACATTAGAGTTTCAGACTTCACACCCTTTATGACATCCATGCTACTACACACCCCCTCTGTTATTCTATCAACTGACTAACATTATGAGAGCAATATTTCAAATGTGTCCCTATAGTTGGGCCTTTATCCAACCATTATGTATAACTTTGTCCAGATTTGTTCCTCTACAAGGTTTAGAGGTATGCTACTAGCATTTAGTGGCATGGCCTTACATTTGCATTTTGTTGACTGTGTTATGTTGGTAGTATGGACTCCATGACATTCCCTACAAAGGCACTATGGGTGAGGCATGGGCCTTTGCCAGAGGCCTGTAGGCCATGTGAGACTGCTGCAAGCCATCTGTGGTGAGGCAGTGCATTCTGTAACTCATATGTTCCCAGGTTGCTAGGCAGTGGACTCCCCCTCTGGTGATAATGGTAAGTGACAGAATACACTGCTGTGTACTAGGACCATACCTCTCTACATATGTGAGCCAGACATCTGGGCAAAGCCATGAGTCATTGGGTGACAAAGACCTAAATATACAGACCATTGTAAATATTGGCCTTACAAACCTGGAAGGGTGCTACAATAACAGATTTTGCATTAGCATGCATTTTTCTATGGGGTATGAAGTCTGAGACACTACAATCCATCAATATTTTCTAATATTAGACTTTTGTGGTTTACCAGTGATTTGCCAGACAACCACTGTTTCAGAATAAAGACACCACAGATATGATGCAAACCTGTGTACATTCTGCAAAAGGTCTGTACAGTTGTGAGGTATGGTAGGCACTATTGTAGCTTACTGGAGTAACCTGTGCACTGTTCATATGTGTGTCCCCCTGTACATGACCTGTCCAGCTTCCTGGCAGTAATGGATATTGACATCTGGACAGTGTGCAAAACTCCCACCGTATGTGTAGCTAACATGCAAAATAGTTGGCGCTGCATTTTGTGGAGCATGGCCTGTCTGCCACAGTACTATACCTAGGCCAGTAGGACACAACAGACATGAGAAGTTGCTGGCCACATCCTGACATGTATTCCCACCACATATGCATAGCTCATTGACCTCTGCATATTGTGGACATGCAACAAGTCATCATGTTGATTGGGACAGCCCTGGTGATGTGTTCTCTGCTATTACCCTACAAACGTACATGTTACTGCGTTTCTATGTGAATATGAGTGCAGGGGACACACCTGCCAACAGTACATATTTGCACAGACTGTGCTGATATTGGCTTTACATTTTGATTCCATTTAGCATAGTATTGTGCCCTGTCTTGGAGAATAGAGGCATATCACTAGAGACCATAGGTAAGATTGTAATGCCATACAATTGAGTTTCAGAATTCCTACCCTTCTGAGAGTCATACTGCAACTGCAAGGCCTGCTATGATATCACTGTGTAAGTCTGTAGGGGGTTATTCCATGATTGTCGCCATTTGTGTGCCTTTGCCAGACATTCCTTTATGGTTTTCTATGGCTGACTTGTTGTGTGAGTCTGGGGCTGAGTATGGGATCCCCACAGTGACATCCATGCATGTGACCTATGACTCCCCTTAGTTGGTCCCACACATATATTGCAGTGGGATTTGTCACCTTAAATGATACTGCGTAGTGTTCATAGGTTCATAGATTAGTACTTAGCTAAGTGCCCTTGCGAGCCATTTTAAGCCTAGCCAATTATCCCTTGCAAGACTCAAACCCTGCACCTTGTGTTTGTAAGGAAAAGACCTTAACCATTAGGCCACCCTCCCTACCTAATGTGTGAGGGAGCCAGTATTGTGTAGACATTTCCTGGTGTCCCACATAGCTGTCAGTTGTCTGCTGCTATCCCAGTAGGCCACCCCATTCCCTTGCATGTGTGCAGCATTATCATAGATATGCTACCAAAACATACTAATCCATTCATTTATTGTTAAGAAGACTGACTTACCTTGTGCCTGTGGTAGTTGTGAGGACAGTGCTTGAGGGCTGCCTATGCTGGATGCACACAGTACACTGCATATACATGGTAAGTTACAGGTAATATGATGTGTGTGTGTCATCAATTTTACTGTGTGTGCAAGTCAGAGAGAGGCGTCATTCCCAGGGTCCCTACAGTGTCAGTGTGCGTACTATGTGTTGCCTCTTTACTAAAGCCTGGGCATACTGGGCACACCTACATCTGCCTACAGGAGCAGGCTCAGGGGCCTCCTCCTCTGAGTCCCTCTGTGCCTGTGGGGACCTTGGCAATGGTGGTGGCTGTGTAGCCCTTCCCTGTGCTGTTCCTTCTGCAGCTGTTTCCAGAGGATCATATTGTGTAGCATGGCAAATACTATGAACATGTGTGCACATGTGGCTGGAGAGTACTGCAAGGCTCCACCAGATATGTCAAAGCAGCAGAACCTTGACTTGAGCATTCCAAACACATGCTCTATAATGATCCTGGTTTGTGTGTGTGCCTCATTATGGTACTCCTGAGTGGGGGTGTGTGTACATTTCAGATGGGTGTCACCATCCACAGCTCCAGTACATAGCCAGCATCCCCCACCAGATGGTCATACGGGATGTCCCCACTGGCAAATGCCTGATACAGCTGTGACAAATGCCAGATGTGGGAGTTGTGATAGCTTCCAGGGCTGCCAGCCCAGCACACACATTCATTATAATGCTCTGGGCATTGCACATGACCTGGCAGTTGATGGAATAGAAGCTGTTGCAGTTTATGTAGACCTTACCCTGTTCACCGGGTGGAGCTTTGATGTGGATGTGTGTGCAGTCTATCTCACCCAGTAGGTCCAGGTATTCTGCTACATGGTGGAAGAGACACATATTGCTGGTCTTCTCCTCAAGGGTGTTGAAGAAGTAAATGTGCTCACTGGCATGTGGTAGGATGGCATCCAGGAACTGGTGGAGTATCCTAGATGCGGATGCATGTGAGACCCCCATAATGTCCTCATTAGGTCTTTGGAAAGTACCTGTAGCTAGTATTCTTAAGGCTACACATACCTTGGTATCCACTGAGATACGTTCCCCTCTGTTGGCTCTGGGTCTGAGTTGGGGCCAGTGCAGCTCAATGATTTGCTGTAGTATGTCTCTGTCCATCCTGTACCACTCGACTATCTCCAGATCATGTAGCCCCTGGTAAGTTTCCCTGGGTCTGAACACTCTTCTCTTCCTCCTCGGTCTGTGGCAGTTGTCAGCATTATTCTTCTCATTGGCCACAGCCTCTAGCACATACTGATGGATCAAAGCAATGGCAGCCCCTTACATTTTTTTGGTTAAAATTCCCCTGCATGTGTACACCAGTGGTGCAGAGTTTGTGGGAAAAAAGACTGTAAGGTGTTTCCATAGTTTATACTGTTGTGCTACAGATATTGCCTGTATGATTGGCTGACTATGATGCATTCCACCTGCCAGCTATGTTATTTGTACTTGATTGCTTTAATTCTATTTTCCTTTTTTTTTCTTTTTCCCCTTCCCATTTCCGCCCCTTTTAAGCCCCAAGGCGTGTCGCACAAACCCAGTGCCCAAATGTAAACAGTCCTGCTATTTCTAGGGTTTTTTTTCTGGTTTTAGACCAATGCTTGCCATGCAAACCCATTTTGCTAATGTAAACACTGGAAAATGGCCCTCCCTGGATGCAAACACCCTCTTCATTTCATGGAATAAGTCAATACAGCCTCAGACACCCCCCTTGCTTAGCTGTGCTTTGCTAAGCTTATCTGGAAGCCATGGAGCTCCAATGTGCTTACACCAAGCATGACACACACCCTTTTCATGTTTGCTGCTCCTCCTGCTTACACCACTGCCTTAGAGCAGCTACATGGCTAGGTGCAGTTTGGCACTTAGAAACTTTTTGTGATGCAGTAAATTTCCCTTATTAGTATAACCCACTGCCTTAATCCCTAGTTACTGCACTACACCAGAGCCTTTCCCATTATCAACCATAGTTCCCTGGTATTGTTTTGATTCTGCATGCCATAGACAATAATGGCAAAATGTAGATTTCACTTAAAATTGCCTTTTCAACTTTTTTTTTTATATTTTCTGCACGATCCCATTTGCACACTGCTACCCTATGCTTAAATGGCCGAGATTGGCCAAAAAAAATAAACATTTATTTTTATAAAATTGAAAAACTTTGCCATGCCAATGGCCATATATTTGGCCATTGACATGCCTATATATTATAATTTATGGTTTTATTTGAGCTGTCATGCCTCCATTTTTATTTTTGCAGAAATGTATTCAGCTAGTAGCCAAATACATTTCTGCAGGTAACACTATTCCTGCAGGGATGCCTGCTTGCTTCTTGAATCACTAATTCACCTCATCTGCATGGTTTTCACCAACAAATGAGGCAATTAGCATTATTTAGTGGTGTCTGTGCAAGAATAATGCTGCCAAGCTCGTGCATGTCCCTAGGCTTGTTTACTGGATAATTTGGCGGCCATATTCTGTGCAGGAGCGATTGCACTATTCTTACACTCCATGTAAGCTTTATTGAATCCTGGGGATAGTGTAATATTTCTGTATTTGTCCAGTACTTATATTCCTTGGTTATTTTGTTTTCATGTTAAATAACCGACATTGCTTTTTTACATACAATAATAATAGTAATCCGCAGTAGTACAGCGGTAACATTGTTGCCTCACAGCAAGAGGTTCTCCTGTTCGATTCTCAGCTGGAGTGCCTTCTGTGTGGAATTTGCATGTCCTCCCTGTGGTCAAGTGGCCTCCAAAAGACATAAGTGAATGGGCATGCCTTCACTGAAGGTTGGGCTGGCAACTCGACACCATAAAAATCAACTGCCAATCATTAGCGGACTGGAGTTCTGCTGTGGCGACCCCTAACTGGGAAAAGACAAATGACATAGATTCTATAAATTAAGCCATATCCTCATTTTTTCCAATTATTTATTTTTCTAGCAATGATTCATAAATTCATAGGTGATTAAAAGGCTAATGACCCCCAGGGAGTCTCTTTAAACCTAGCCATGTTTTCCACTCTGAGAATCAAACTCTATACCACGTGTCTGTGAAGGAAACACCTTAACCATTAATGAACTCCAGGGAAGTGGAAACTGATTAGGTACACATCTGGGAATTGGAGTATTAAACACCACTGCAGTTTAATATAAAATTTATCAGATCAAAATAGTTGCAGTGAACACTGAACTTTTTTTCTCCAAAAAATTTTGTAGAACTTCACATTCATAAACCATATACTGGCAGTTTCTTTTGATTAAGAATTTACACCTTAAACAGCCACTATCTTTATTTTTGCATATAATTGCAATTATATGATGAGCCGGTGGTAATGACACCAGGAGAGTATACTGGACGTTTTGGGTTCAACTCTCAAAGAATTGTTCTCATCATCCTTTCACTTCTACAACACTAACAGGGCAGAGGGCATTCTGTGTGTGTGTGTGTGCGTGTGTTTATGCTGGGGGGTTCCTTGCTGAGAGGATAAGGATCTTAGCAGAAACCACAACACCCATCAGTCCAAAGGTTCTCGCTGTTCCAGTGGCAATGATGAAAACACTATGCTAGAGAGCTTGTGTTTGATTCCTAAATGAGAGATGATATTATCCTTTCACTTTTATGATTCTAAATGATCTATGTAAATATTTCCAATATAACAATTTACAAAATAAAGCTGATTTCTTCTTGAGTATATCAAAATCATTTTTATCTACTATAGTTAAAGTTGATCAGCTCTTTTGAAGAGCATGGCCTCAACAGTAATCTTGGATACAAAATTTATAGTTCTTAATTACTTTTTATATTTTGGATAAGTATGATTTCCACATATTACCATTTGTTTCATGATTGTTTAAAAAATCTAAATGGGTGTATATTTTAATTATGCCTGACATTAAATCAAACTAATCAACTTTAGGTATTAAAAATTATCTACTGTTTTGTACTATAAAATATATTAACATATCCAGATTATATTTACCCATTAAATAGTCTGTCTTAAGCATTTTAGTTCTCTTTAACATTGGTTCCAAGATACCTATTTTTTTTAAGGTTTAACATTTTTTGAAAATTTAAATTATCTGTACATTCTCAAGCAAATGCTGTATGGAATATTGTGAAACACCATGCTTTCTTCCAAGGGTATCTATATATAAAATGTCTAAATGTTTTTAATCTGTTGTTTATGTATGTAGAATCTGATGGGTCAGTAGTGTTTTAAATAATTATTTATTTAACACCCACTTCATATTATTATTTACAAATTGTATATGGTGTACAGTGATTCTTCAACCAAATGATTTTATGAAATTGGATAAATATTCAGAATTTATCCATGATTTAATTGCTTTAATAACAGAAGATATAGCATATATTTCTAGGTCATGAAATCCTGTTTCTTTATATTATGTCCCAGTGCTATTCTAGGTTTGTTTGGATGGCATAAGAACTCAAAACACGTCATTAAATTGTTTAATGTGTTCTTTAGAATGAACTAAACGGCTGTCTTTATAATGTGTAGCATTTAGGCTAAAATAATCGTTTTGATTAAAATCAAACTATCTCCCAAAGAAAAGCCTAATTTATCCCATTTATTTGTTACTCTTTTAATATTGTCTTAAAGTATTATGGCATTTACTGGTGGTATTTATTGACAACAACATGTAAGAGTAACACTTAGAAAAAAAAAAAAAAAAAAAATATATAAGCTATTCAAAATAATAGTTTAAAAACCTTTTTCCCTCCATTTTTGAAGTTAATTGTTTAATTAATTGAATAATTGATGTAATTGATTTGTGTATAAAGACTGTTATTTTTTGTAATGTATTGTGACCCATTGAAGGCGAGATGCCGAGGTACCAGGTCTTGAGAAGATAAAGGAGAATTGCTGCTACTTACTGGCTGTTTGGTGTGTTTTTTATTCTTAATTTCTGCGTTGTTTGGCTACTATTTGGATCCAAGCCGTATTTGCAGCGTTTTCTGGAGGTTATTTTGAATGACATTCCTTTTGTGAATTGTGAATTGTTGGAATCTTTTGAGTGATGTCAAGTACTGAAGGCTCCGAACGGAGCGCTATGCATAATACAGTGAACATTATGTTGTTTCAAGATATGATAATGGAGCGAGATAAGAGGTTCAATAGCCGTGACCCGTGGAGTCTAGGGAGAAATGCGGATACTGATGATCGTTTTGCCCAGCTGAATAAACTTATGGCCAAGGAAGTCGCTCTATACTTTGACACCAGTTTATTGGAAAAATATGTAAGTCTCAATATTACACCGAGGGGCTTACGTATTGATAAACTGCCTGCGGCACCTTTTTCAGATGAAGAAGGTGATCTTCTTGAAGAGTGGAAACAAACTTCACTCACATGCACTATAGGTTGGTTGCGTATACTTATTAAACGCAACCAAAAGAGTCACGAAAAGCTGAAATCGGAAATTTCCACTCTACAAAATGAGCTTGTTTCTGAGGTCAACTACAGAGCTCAGATGGTTAACATCAATGAAAAAATGACTAAACTAGAGGCAGATGTTGTGCAAAGGAAGCGCAATAAGTTGGTCCGGGACATCAAAGATTATGAGACAGGCATCATTTTCAATTGGCAACGTGAACCTGTGCGTGGACAGTCTAGGGGGCGGAGTTGGACACGTAGTTCTAAGCGCCGAAATTACTCGGCGTCCGCTTCTTCATTTTCATCTACTGAAAAGGAAAACAGTGTAAAAAATGTTTCCTTTGCTCGAACTACTGCATCTAACCGAGTGGTCAACAGGGATAATGCGGAGATGTCGAGTGAAGAGCCCAACCTAAGTTCAACGGAAGATGCCAACTTTCAAAATGAGACCTACAATAAGGGGCGGAATGGCAGAAATGGTAGAAAGGGTCGGAATCGCTTTAAATGAAAATGAAAATGAAGGTTTGGACATTACTATATCTAATTGGACTTATCACAGTGTTGTCTCTCTTGAATGTGTTAACTTATCTGATTTGCAACTATGTGATAGCATGAGGAATGTTTTGAATAAGGGGAGCAAATTTGTTCCAACTTTCTTTCCCTCATTTGCTGATATTTATCTAGAAGTGAAAGTGTTTATTCGCAAACTATTGCTAAGAGTTTATTTTAAAAAATATTATAAAGTGGATGTCAATACTAATGTTTCTAATGTCAATGAAACTGAAGATGGGGTTCTTAATGTTAGTGAATTTGATGATAGTTTGCTAAATATGTCCATATATGATTATGAGTATGACGAAAGTGAAGGAAATGATGAACAAAGCAATATTTTTGGAGAAAGTAATGTTTGCTCTATTAAATGTGATGTTGATGTTACCTCTAATGTCAGCTTTAATACAGGATATGGTAGATTAAAAATGCCTAAATTTAGAAATGTGAAAAATAGGTTTACTCCTACCATATCAGTGCCAGCCATTCAGGTGTTTCAGAAGGTTCTTTTAAAGGAAACTGAACTGATGTTTAAGCAGTTCTGTAAAGAAAAGAAGAAATTTAACCTTACAAAAGAAGAGTGGCTGGCTCTACAGGATCTTAGGAAACTTAAGAATAATTATATATTTAAATGTGCTGACAAAGGGGGTAATTGGGTGATACAAAATAAATCTGATTACTGTGTTATGGTTAACAATTTGCTTCAGAACAGTGATGAATATATAAAACTTAGTAGGGACCCACTTAAATCGTACAATGAGGAACTTCTCAATCTTCTGGAAAGGGGGGAACGATTGGGATTCTTTTCTAATGTTGATGTTAATAAAATGTATATAAAGGACCCTGTTCCACCCATACTATATGCCTTACCTAAGATTCACAAGGATCTTAATGAGCCCCCTGGTAGGCCTATAGTGTCGGGGATTGGATCTTTCTTGGAAAATGTTAATGTTTTCCTGGATTCACAACTAAAAATTTACATCAATAGGGTTAGTGCTCATATTAGTAACACCCAAGAGTTAATAAATGAAGTACAGAAGGTAACATGGGATGGTGACTATTATTGGGTGACTATTGATGTTAAATCATTATATACTAACATCAACATTAGATGGGGACTTGATGCGATTTCTAATATGTTAGGTGAAGGTCCCAGAACTAATTTTTTGATCTCACTTTTAGAATTCTGTTTGACCCATAATTATTTCACATTTAATGGTGAATATTTTTTACAAAAAAAAGGAACGGCAATGGGAGCTGCCTATGCTCCCAATTATGCCGTAATATATATGGATTCTTTTGAGAAAAAGTTCATTTATCCTACTATATTCTTTCATAATAAGGTTATCTTGTACAAACAATTCATTGATGACCTGATATTCATATGCAAAGGGGATATCTATGAGTTTTGTGAATTTTTTGAAGAATTGAATGATAATGAACACAGTCTTTCTTTTTCTTATGAGGTCAATCGGAATCAGATTAATTTTCTGGACCTAACTTTATTCATAAGCAACAATAAGATTGAGTACAGGCCCTATAGAAAGGATACCTCAGCAAACATGTTTTTGCATGCGTCTAGCATGCACCCTCCTCATTTACTAAAAGCTTTGCCCTATGGTGAATTCAAAAGAATACACCAACATACCAGTATGGTATCTGAATTAAATCATGAGTTAAAAGAGGTATTTTTGAGATTGAACAATAGGGGCTACGATGAAAAACTATTATTGGATCATATGAATGGTGTTTTGAACAAACATGGAAGCTTTAGGAAGTTACATAGGCAATCTTCAGGGATGGTTGAGAAAGATAATGATGTTGAAAATATATTTTTTGTAACAAAATATACAGCTTTTTCTGAAATATTTGTTTCCCTAATCAAAAGATTTTGGTACTTGGTTAGTGAGGATGAGCTCATAGGTGAGCTTTTTCCACGCAAAATCATATTTTCATATAAAAAGGGAAAGAACTTAAAAGAAATATTAAATAATAATCTTTGTACAAAAAGAACGGATTATGCTTCCAATGTTGGTTCATTTAGATGTAATTCTTGTAGTATTTGTGACAGAATTATTAACATCAGATCCATTAATAATGTTAACCATAACCCCATGCATTATTTTAACTGCAGATCCAGTGGTGTTGTTTATATACTAGGGTGTAGTTGTCATAATATGTGGTATATTGGGCAAACTAAAAGAATGGTAAGACTGAGAATCTTAGAACATTTAAGAGACATTAAGAATTCAAGTGCATTTAGCCCGGTTGCGAAGCACTTCTGTGAGACACATGAGGGAAAATCTGATTGTTTAAAATTTAATATATTAGGCAAACCTCATTGCACTAAGGGTGACAATATTTGTGATAAACTGTTAGAACTTGAAACTAGGATGATTTTGAAGTTTAATACATTAAGGCCTTTTGGCTTGAACTTAGAATTAGGTATTTGAAGAATTAATTTATTGTTGAACCTATTAAAATACAATTATAATGTTCATTTTGTATGTTATATTTCATAATTCACATATTATAAGAAATTATATTATGAGAGATATATATTATTAATTATTAATATAAAAGTTTTTAGTAATTTTGGGAATTAGTTAATGTATTGAAAAATTTTTTTATATATATAAAAATATATAAGCTATTCAAAATAATAGTTTAAAAACCTTTTTCCCTCCATTTTTGAAGTTAATTGTTTAATTAATTGAATAATTGATGTAATTGATTTGTGTATAAAGACTGTTATTTTTTGTAATGTATTGTGACCCATTGAAGGCGAGATGCCGAGGTACCAGGTCTTGAGAAGATAAAGGAGAATTGCTGCTACTTACTGGCTGTTTGGTGTGTTTTTTATTCTTAATTTCTGCGTTGTTTGGCTACTAACACTTAGAAAATTGATTAAATATCTATCCTATTTAAATTCACCATTAGTTTTCATCAAACAATTTACCTCTGTTAATTAAGAAGGTCTAAGCTTTATTCTGATTGAACTCTTAGCTATCAACAGTATACTGTTGGGAAAAAATTAATTTTGAAATTTATATTGATAATTTATTTAAAACTTTACTGAAGTAATATCACTTTGATAGCAGTACATCAGGCCAAAAAAGAAAACAGTTTGTTCCATAGATCTCACACAAATTATTTGGTAGTCTTCTCAGCTAAATAATTATCCTAGATGAGATTGCCTGTGTTTTGTCTAATGACAAAATAGATGCATTCAAATGGGCCCTGTTTCCCTAAAGTTAAAAAGACCACTAATGGCAAAGAATTATGTCTGACATAAATAGACTTGCTTGTGTTAATTTTCAGCCCAGGCATTTCTCAAAATTGTGTAAGAAATCATTCAATGTGTAAAACAGCATTCTGGGTCTACAAACAGCATTGTACAGTTATCTGTCTACATCATACCAATGTTTAAGTTGTGACTTTTAGAAACTTCCTGTTCTTTGACTAGCTGCTGGAGACAGTGACAGGAGCTTGATTGTTCAAAAGTACAGAAGTGATGAGATGGCATCTTTGCATGATGCCTCTGCAGATGGAGAATACAGGACTAGTAGCTTGATTACCAGAATGGCTACTGGACTTTGTACAAGAGTTTCACTCATCAGATGTAGGTAGGACCACAGTCTGTGTACTCAAGGACTCTTCAGTTAATGTTCCTATCCTAAGATGTCAAAAATGTTTTAATGTCTAGCAAGAATACTTAAGCTATGATGGAGACTGCTTGCACTATTGCAGCCCTTGAGCCCCCCCAAAAAAATATCAATAATCATTGGACCACCTACATTTGATAAATACTATCTGCACTAATGAAATAAGTAATTCTTGTTGGTAAGTATCTGGGCCAACACCTTAGCTCCATCATTCAGTAACAAATGTGTTGATGAGCTGAAAGCTTTGGCCATCACAGGTTTGGGAAAGATACTGATTGAGGTCTTGCAGCCCACAACAGGCACACCAGCTAAATCCTGCACATATAGGACATGCAGTATACAAACCCATCCTGCGCATGTCTACTGATGATCCATCATATGTAAGAAACTCATCAAATTTCAAATTTCAGATGGTCACTATTACTTCTCTTGTATAGTGGGAGCAGATAAGAGAATGCCCTCTAAAACTGTGGCCTCTAATATATACTTCACTTTAGGATTGACTTGCTTTTCTATGGGGTTTGCACTAAGAACAGAAAAGCCTACTAAATTTGGAAATCACTTGAATTGATTTTATCCACACAAACTACACATGCCTGTTTTTGTCTGTTTCACCTTTATTCTTCATGATAATTCCTGGATCTATCTGAAAAAACTCCAGTACCTACCTCCCAACCAGGTAGCTGTTAACACTGCACTCACAGGACAGAGTTTGATCATTTCCTACTGCAGGATCTTTAGTGGGTTGATAGAGGTAACACTTAAATTTCTTCACAGTAATTGTTAAAATCAACTTCTTTTTCTAAGTATTCTTACGTGTGTGTGTGTGTGTGTGTGTGTGTGTGTGTGTGTGTGTGTGTATAGTTCCTTGTGGAAAGCTTGGTAATGACCCACGTTTACTGTCACTACTCTATATTTTAATGTCTTAAAGCTCACGTTAAGTGAAGTGCTCCAGGAAAGATCACTGTGGTCTTGACATCTTTATTTAGGAACTTGTACTTCTTTAGGTTTAGACCATACAATTAGGTTTACTCCTTTGAAGGTTCTTGATTAATTAAAACATCTTTCCTTTCTGTAAATCATGCACTCTGTCATTCTGGTGCCAATATAGGTCTTCCTATTTTGTTTCTGTTCCAAGTCTCTTTTTCTAATGTCCATATCACTAAGGAGCACCTTTGTCAGCATTCTCTAAGGTGAAAGGATTGCGCTATCAGTTTATAGCTGAACATGGGACTTGCTAGCATATTTCCAGTACTAGGGTGAGTAGAGGTTATGTCATTCCTCAGTGTTGTGAAAATTCACTGCTTTCAAGTGTTGATGTTGCATATGAACCCCTCGGTAATACCATTTGTGACAAACTGAAATTCTGTCAGCCCAGCTAGCTGACATTTTGTAAATAATTATATGTCACTTGAAAATATTAATATGATTTATATAGAAATGTGACACTGACACTACCAGCCAGCTATCTGGAATTTTGTAAATAATCACGTTATTTGTGAATATTAATATAATCCATAGGCTTGTCTTGTAAACATAAGGGAACTATATGTTATGTGTATATTAAACTACTGGTGCAGTTGAACTGTATGTTATGTACTGAGCTTCAAGAATGCAGTGTACCCTACTGGAAAAGAACAGAAAGTATATGGACTATGTGCCTGTGCAAATGCGTGCTTTAATGGTAGAAGCTGGAACATACAGAGTTAACTTGTAAAACCAAAAGAAAATAAGTGGAAATTGTTTTACGATTCTGTTATCTCTGTTTCAGCTCAGAGCAGACACAGTGTCTAGAATTGGAGTTTTTTTTATTATCTTGAAACAGAAATAATTACTAGGTTTAAAATGTAAAAGTGTTTAACCAGGATTCAATAACCTCCGTGCAGGAATAGTGCTGTTCCTGCACAGAGTGAATGGTGTCCATTTCTGCATAGCCTTAACAGCAGTGCACCTTACATATTCATGAAGGTGTGCTACTGCTAAGGCGAAGTGGACACAAACACTACTGAGTGTAGGGGGCATGTTTTAGTAGTGCCTGCCATCCAACATGACCCCCCTGCACTCTGAAAGTGCCATACAGCACTTTCTAAGTCCTTTCAGTGTCCATGGACACTGAAATCAGCCATGTAGATAGTAAGCAATGTAGAGGGTGCGTGACAGATATTGTCACACACACCCTGCATTGTCAAAGTGCCATACGGCACTTTTTAAGTACTTTCAGTGTCCACAGACACTGAAAGCAACCATGTAGATAGTAAGCAATGCAGGGGGTGTATGACAGGTACTGTCACACACCCCCTGCATTGTCATTGAACCTATGAAGCTATACAGCACTTTCTAAGTGCTTTCAGTGTCTGTGGACACTGAAAGCAGCCATTTAGATAGTAAGAAATGCAGGGGGTTTATGACAGGTACTGTCACAAATCCCCTGCATTGTCAAAGTTTCATACAGCACCTTTAACATGTTCCATCCTCTCAGAGCAAAATACTGGCCAAAGACTAAAATGACGGGGGAACAAATAGGGGCAGATCATAAATATTTCCCTTACAAACTTAGAAAGTTGATAAATGAATGGGATTTGTGTTAACATAACAACATGTAGGGAAGGAGTAAAAGTCTGAAACTCAAATGTATGCCATTATGTAGTGACTTCAATCCTGATATGTCCCAAACAGACTTAGACAGTTGATGGAATGACAGGCAGTGCATTACCAAATATGACTTACAAGTAGTAGTGATACATGTAATTAAAGTGCTTTTATTAATTTTGTTTCCATTCTAAGTTAAGTTTAAGCATAGCTGAATGGGTTTGTGCATTACGGCCCTCTGCTCAGCATTGCTTAAACATCTCATAGGAGCTAAATAAAAATGTATAGCTCAAATCCATAATGAGATATGGTAGTAGTTAAAGTCCTGGCTTTACATGCAGGAATTCATGGTTCAAATACCAAAACAGGCACTTTATTTTTTTATGGGAAAGCATTGTTAAAATTATTTTTTTATGTTAAATTATGTAATAATTGATATTTGTTACCCAGGGTAGTGTAGCTGACCCAAAATGGAAGTGTGAGTGCATATAACATGAAATCACCCATGTATACACAGGTGTCCCATACAGTATAGTCACACCCCAAAGTAATGTAATGTAAGCACACAGTTGATCCAAGATGCTCATTCACAGAATGCTCCAGTAGTTAGTATCTTATCCATAGCTGTACCAAATCCTAGTCTGAGTATGTGAAAGACAGGTATGCATAATGTTTGTTTTCTTCCCCTGCAGCTGCAGCAGAGAGGGCTAGCAATGCCAAGGCCCATGCCAACAGACTGACAAGGCTGTGCTGACAAGCTGGTGAGTACATATCTACCTTGCAGTATATAGTGGAATAAATAAGGAGTAAATTATTTACTGCCAGCAGGTGTAGTATGTTCTGTGTCTAATGATTATAGAAAAGTTTGCCAGACTAATATTGATCTACAGCATATGCAGTAGTAGAGCACTGTGTCATATAAGTAAAATAAAAACCTAAACTGCCAACTGTTGTGTTTATTCTGGTATGTTGCTGTAGAAATAGAATGTGTACAGGTTTTTCACAGCAAATATGGCATTGACAGCATGAATTAACTGAGGTTGTTCTGAGAACCAGCTATTATGCAAAACAGTAGTTTGTGGAGCTGTAAAACAACATATAAATGCAATATGACATATGTTATGCATTAAGATCCGAACACTGAATAGTAATGTCCAATGAATTATAGCATGTCCCTTGCTGCATTGCCTTGTGTAAACCTTTGCTTTTCAGATTGTATTATTTCAAAGGATAAATACACAGTACATTAACTATCTGTCATGCAGGAATCTCAAGATTACAAGGTCAGACTGTCTAACCTACACAGCATTAGGAAGAAATCAGTCAAGCAAGAACTGCAGTTGCCCAGTAGCTCAGTGTGATGAGAAATAACCTTGTTGTTCATTTTACCACACACAGACATGGTTCAAATCCAGGAAGTGGTACTGAGATGTGTGCATATATATACTCAAGAATTCTTGAATATTTGTAGAAACAGTCAGCTAGTGGTAACATATATTTTCTCCCCAGGTCATACAGGTAAAGAAATATTTGTAGTAGCTGTATGAAGGGTATAACAGTACACTGTGTACAACTGTTCCACTGTCCAACCCCATGCCTGCAAATAACAGCAGGATAGATACATACACCATGCACTTTTCCCAATACATGTCTCGCAAGTGTCATGCTGTCATGGCTAGTGGTCACTGCTGCCAATCACCTTGGACACAGATAGGAATCCTGGTGAAGCAGACTCACACAACATCAGTGTGGGGTACCCCTTCTCTGTCAAGTATGTAACCATGGCATGTATAAGTCCCCTCCAGTAATGTAACCATAGTTCTCCCAATCTGCCCCATACCATTACAGGTTGTCAGTCTAACAGGTATATATGTGCTACAGAAGCTATGGGCCATAGGTAGATGTAAAGTGAAGGCAGACCTGTAGACTACTGTTGTGAAAAATAGAAGCCTATACAGTTGTTAATGGACTGTCCCCCCACCCCTCATCTGCATCAATAATTATTATTCATATACTACGGGTAGGCTGTTCTCAAAACCTAGTGTTGGGACATGTATCCTATTATTGTTCATATATTTAATTGGTTGTATATTAATATACCTTTTTCAAATGCCATTATTGGGGGCCTGTTGCCATCAATGTAACTTGCATGCTGTTCAAATGCTTACATTTATGCACGTGTTCTGTTTGCTATGCAACTGTTTCAAATCTGTTGGTTTGGGTGAACTGGAACACCCACACATGATGTTATAACTAATTTTGAAATGTTTTGTTCATGACTAACCAATATATCTTGGAAAACCACAACACCATAGTACGTTTGGGAAGGGTGATCCTGGCAGATCCACCTGTCCCGCCTCATCTGGCCAAGG
>NC_056739.1:692715539-692723039 GCF_019279795.1 Protopterus annectens | reverse complement strand
GAACTCATAAATAAAGACATAGGGGACCTACAGACATTGGATCCTACCCAATTCGGCTTTCTCAAGGGCAGATCATGCCTCTTGAACTTGGTCGACTTTTTTGAAACAGTCACCAAGGCCATTGATGAGGGTAAGGCAGTTCACACAGCCTACCTTGACCTTGCAAAGCTTTCACACAATACCCCACTGGTATCATAGAAAAGCTCACCAGCTTAAATGTAAACCCATATGTCACAAGATGGGTTGCAAACTGGCTCAAGGACAGAACCCACAGGGTTAGAGATGCTGGTGCCATGTCAGACTCCAAGCCGGTCACAAGCGGTGTCCCACAGGGCTCAGTCCTGGGCCCCCTCTTGTTCGGCATCTACTTTTCAGAAGTGCAGGCAAACATAGGAGGATTGTGGCTGACAAAGTTTGCAGATGACTACAAACTGGGCGCCATAGTTGAAAATCCATTAGACACAGATATCCTTCAGAGAGGTCTCATAGAAATGGATAACTGGTGCCAGAGCCATGGCCTTAAGCTAAACGGCAAAAAATGTATAGTCATACCCTTTGGTAAAAACAAGGTAACCCCAAGTTACCACATAGGTGGCAATCCATTAAGCACAGAAGAGGTTATCAGGGACCTGGGGACCCAAGTTGACAGTAACCTTTCTTTTGACACTCACATTGCCAAAGTGGTTAGGAGGACCTTCTACATTGCCCACCTGATTATGAAGGGATTCACATCCAGATCAAGGGAAGTCATTGTTCTCCTGTACTCTTCACTTATCAGACCAATGATTGAGTACAATGCCCCATTCAGAATGTATCTTACCCGACACCTGCAGCAATTGGAAAGACCCCAAAAGTTCCTCACCAAAAGGATAAAGGGGCTCAAAAATATGCCATATGCTGCCCGACTGAAGAAACTCCAGCTCTATTCAGTCGCATACCGTCTGCTCAGAGGTAACCTTTGCCTGACATACAAGGCCATGTCCAACCCGGAATTAATGGACATGCTCCACCTCAAAAAATCCAAATCCACCAGAGCCACAAGAGCAAGAGACTTAAACCTCAACACGGATATAATTAGGACGTGCTGGAGGGACAGATTCATCACCCAGAGACTCCCTATGCTGTGGAACAGAACCCCGGTCCATGTGAGACAGAGCACCTCGCTGGCTCTGTTCAAGAGGAATCTTGATTAGTGGATGGGAGATCATAGGTTTACCCCGGGGATCATCTCTGTATCACTGCTGGACAGAGGCATGGCAAACTAATGGGTATAGTATTCTTCAACCTAAGGAGTGGTGAAAGCCACACAACTCTGGCTAGGCTTATAAATGCCCTAGGGCAGATAGCCTAGTATGAACCTATGAACCTATGAACCTAAGAGGTATTTCCACCTACCTTCTGTGAAGCTGTAGCCCCCATACCTCCATAATGTCCTCACAGGCAAGGAAAAGGGGCAAGGCTCACATGAAGGATGTAATTATAGCACTGTGTTGCTATGGCATTGGCTAATGGAAAGACAACACAGCTGCTCTGGATGCAAGTAGCAAGTGGGAGACACCAACTGGTGCACAGACCATTACCTGCTCATGGGCATTACTTACAAAAGGCAAGCTGCTGCCTATGCAAAACCAGATCTAAACCCGCCTACACAAAGACAGGCTGTGACTACACAAACCTACACATTTGCGTTATTATGAGGAAACTCTTCAGCACTATAACAGGTATGTCAATCAATTAAGCATGTCATGGAATGCAGAAGGGGGGATGCAATAATGTAAAATAGGATGTTAACCAATAGGTCTCAACAAGACT
The DNA here is from genome assembly GCF_019279795.1 of Protopterus annectens. Lineage (NCBI taxonomy): Eukaryota > Metazoa > Chordata > Ceratodontiformes > Protopteridae > Protopterus > Protopterus annectens. The sequence goes on along the minus strand of NC_056739.1, from coordinate 692,721,227 downwards.
CGCTTGACTCACATGTTGCTGTCCAGCACCTATGGCCATCACTGCTGGCCCTGTCTGTAGTGACACAGATCACAGCTCTGACCCCTGAGTCACCCCAGCAAAGGTCAGCTGATATATGACTACTACTGGAGTGTCTGTTGTCCAATACTGACTGTGACACTGGTAGGCCAGCTTCCTGGGATGTTGTAAATATTCATGTGTCACCTGTGAATGCTACTATGATACATATGCTTCTCTTAAAAACATAAGAGACCTCTATAGGGTATGTGCATAGTAAACAGCTGGCACAGAAGTGTATCCTGAACTGTATGTTATATACTGAGCTCATACCTTTCAACTGCCCAGAGTTTTGCAGACTGACCACAGATTTGCCTTGTATTCATAGGCAATGCCTCATACAGTTGTGTATTGCCTGGCAAAGCACTGGCAACCCAGTAAAGACTGAAGTCATAACATAATAGCATACATTTGAATGTCAGATGTCATATACTGCAGAGTATTCCTGTGAATGTGAAACCATCTTTGCTAGCAACTAGCTGTGTTACAGCTAGATTTATAAAGTGTCACTGTTTTCCAGCCTTAGCCTACCATTAATGTGTGCCTTTGTCTAGATGTCTTGCTCTAACAGAAGCTAGGAGTCTTAGCATGAAACTAATGTCATTATAAGTGTACCTTGTCCTGAAGGATGCTGACATTTGTGCAGTCACTGACACCTGGTTTGCAGCTGTGGAGAGCACACTAACCATGTCAGGTTACTCATCCTACTATACTGTTAGACCCCATATGAAGGGCTGCAAAGCTAAAGGAGGTGGTGTTTTAAACATTAACATGCACATACACACCTCTAGGCTGGCCAAACACTATGACACACAGGAGACATCCCAAGTGCAGTTAACTGTTGACAAAACACCTACTCAAATCATAGCTAGCTACAGACCTCCAACTATGACACTGGGCACCCACTTGAATCAGTCAGGCTTCAACCATTTCCCCTGCTCCTGGGTGACGTTAACTACCCAACCATAGTGTGCATGACTTATTCTACATGAACATGAATGCATAGAAATTCCTTGGTTTTGTCAGTGGAAATGCATTGGACCAGCTGGTCAACACTCCTATGACAGGTGGAAATATCCTGTGCCTGGTCATAACCAACATGAGTAGCCACTGTAGCACTCCTACAATGTCATCCTCCTTGGTAAGATCTGACCACATAGCTAGCACTGTTGAGGTCACCATCTCCCCTGAACCCCTGTCAAGGTCAAACAAAAAACACTTCCCAAAACTGACTATAAATCTCCTCAGAGCAGGTATAAGTAGCTTTCCAGCCACTGTCCCATTAGTTGGGACTAGCAGTAGTGTCCAAGCCTACACCACAATACTATGTGGGCACCTACATAGCTGTATGGACTCAGCAATACCTGACAGGATAAAATAATCTCCCTCAAGGTAGGGTAAACCTCTGTGGTGGACAGCAGTAATACACACATTCCATGATAGGTGGAAATAATTGCTGGACAGGGCCAAGAAGGAGCAGATGCCAAATTGGAAGCAATGTCACCTTTGTCTGAACAAGCAAATAAAGTCACAGGTGAATTACCCTAAGGCTAACTTTAAGTGCATATTGGACACATCCACCAAGGCTGATCACTAGGCCTTCCACACATACGTCTGCAATCCCAGAGGCAATGCCCAAATCTGCACTGTAGTGGTGGTCAGTATCACCATATACACATATGGCATAGATATAGCCAACCCGCTGCAGACAGGTTAAGTGTACACATCAGCCCCCTGTACCCCCATCGGTACACATAGACATGCACAGCACTTGCCCCCCTCCCCTCATCATCAGGAAGCAGGTCCATAATGTCATCCCAAAGGCAACAAAATGAAGTCACCATAGGTCTGTTACCATCCCTGGCTGCATCCTACATGAACTCAGGCATGAGTTATCAGCTCCATTACACACTGTAGTCAACCAAAGCCTGAGCACCAGTGTCATCCCATCTGCCCAGAGGACAGTCACTGTCATCCCTACACACAAAGGTGGAGCAATCCACTGACCCAGCCAATCATAGGCACATCAGCCTAACTATCCTGGTCTGCAAGGGCATGGAAGGCAATATTAAGGACCTTATAAACAGGGACATCGGAAAACTCAAAATGCTTGAACAGACACAGTGTGGTATTGTCAAAGGGAGATCAGGCCTGTTAAACCTGGTTGACTTCTTTGAAATGGTCAACAAACACAAGGATGAGGGAAGATGGTCCACACTGTTTACCTTCACCTAGTCCAAAACTCTCACAATAATCCCCAGGCGGCCATGATACATAAGCCTACACAACTAGGCATCAACCTGTTTGTTACCAGATGGGTAGCTAACTGGCTCATGATAGTACCCACTCGGTCAAAGTAGTGGAAGCCACCTCTAAGTAGACTCTTACAGAGTGGTGTATCCCAATAATTGGTCTGGGAGTCTCTACTGTTTGAGATATATGTTTCTGAGGTACAAGACAAACCCAGGTGCCTATGGCTGTCCATGTGTACAGATGCTTGCAAGGTGGCCACTGTCTTACATTCCCCTACTGATGTGAGCATCTTCCAAGAGTCCCTTACCCAAATTAATGATTGGTGCCAAAAGTATTGCCTCAAACTGAATGCCAGGAGTTGCATCATTTTCCCTGTTGCGATAGATGTCATTCACACTAATTATGACAGCAATAACAATGTACTGAGCATGCAATCAGGTGTGGGGCAACTTGTGCACCAAGGTTGGTAGCAACCTGATAGTTTCCCACTGTGTGGGCACCATTTTATGGAAGGCTGTCTACATGGCCCACTTCACAAATACAGGTATGTCATCCAGGAACCAAGAGGCCACAATATCCCTGTACTCCACCCTTATCAGATGCATTACCAAGTACAATGGTTCCTTTGCCATGTACCTTGCCAAGCAAATTCAGCAGGCAGTTGCAGAGACTGCAGAGGTTCCTGACCAGGCAAGTCCAGGGTCTGCAACATCTATCCTATGCAGATAGGCTGAAAGCCCTGTCCTTGTTCTCGGTCTCATACAGACTGATCATAGATGACCTGTGTCTGACATACAAGGGCATTTTCAAACCAGCCTTGATGGAATTTCTGCATATCCATAAGACAACCCCCACTCACACAACCCACATGCAAGGCCCTCACCTGGTCTGTGACATGTATAGTACTTCTTTGTGGGATTGTGTACTGTCCCACACAATACACTGTCTGTAAAATACACTTCCTCCCCATGTTTGTCAGAGTACCTGTATAGCCTTCTTGAAGAAGAAGCTGGTCAACTGCATGGGAAATGGGAAAGACACCCTTGGGATCCCGCATGTGTCCCAGCTGGACAGGAGAAACAGGTGCTGGCTTTGAAGTACATGGGCAAAAGTCTGGGCTAGGCTTATGAGGGCATCTGGGCCAGTAGCCTGGTATCATCTTATGAACCTATGTATCATGTACTTTACATGTGTCCAGTATGTATTGCAGACTGTCCTGCCATGTTGTTGAAATGAATCCCTGTGAGTCTGAATTGTGTAGGTACTGCATTGATAGAGTATTCTCTTGTTCCTTCATTAGTTATTATCACATATTGTTAAACCTTGTCATTGTGTCTGGTCTGTATAGCAGTAAGTCAGCTCTTGTACTTGCATATGCACTTGGTGACATTGTCTAGCTAACTCCAATAGCCTTAGTCTTGGTCACACTTACCATTCTGCTAATAGGTCCATCACACTGTAGGATTTGTCACCCTTTGTTGTGGGCCTTATAGTAGCTGTTAAAGAGATGGATTGTGGCAGACAGTCCTAACGTAAAGTCTGACCTTAAGGGCCCATAGGTGGCAAAGCTGTGCCAGACTTAACAGGAGTGTGTGTGTGTGTGTGTGTGTGTGTGTGTGTGTGTGTGTGTGTGTGTGTGTGTGTGTGTGTGTGTATCAGCAAACATTATACTGCAGGGTATTAATTTACATATGATGTCTTTCCCTCACAGGTCAACATGAGGGTTGGTGTCTCTCCCCCTCACAACCAGATGTCAGTGTCTTTGCAGACTCTTATGATGATGGTGGTCATAGTGAGGCACAGGTGGGCTGTCATGGGCTGAGTCTAAGCCATTGATTGGTATCTCACTTTCACCCACAATGACCCTGCACACAGTCAGTATGCTCACCCATACCCAGTCCCCAGCAGCCACAGATAATGGACAGTTGGAGGGTGATGGCATGGAACAAGCTAGTGTGGTGACTATGGCAAGTGTGAGTGTAGCCATAGCCAGACAGCAGGTGAGATCACACATAGGCTGATGGACAGGGCTGCTCGATGGAGGACTACTGCCCATCAAGCCCCTTTCACAAGTGTTACAGCAGGTGTCACCAGATGCATGTTATGGTCCATCATGGAGACACAGGTATGTACTGACAGCAACACCAGACAGATGTTCAGGGTCATGAATACAGTGCCTCCTGCCATGTGTGACAATCTCCATGGCATTTGAGATGCCATACGTCATTTTGTTGATGTCATGCATAGACAGTGGCATGAGGCATTATCATTGCTCGACTGTGCAATGTCTATGCTTGAGCATGTGGTGGGAGCAGGGCATCAGCCAGGTGGATGTAGGTCAGCAATAAGATCAGCTGAAAGCCCATGTGGCCATGCACATCCACAGCCTGTAGTGGCAGTACCACCGGCACTACCAAAGGGAGGGTGCTGTCCACACCACACTGGAGCAGGCCATAGGCATGTGTTCCTGGACAGTCCTATCAGGGAAGTGGATTCCGCAGACAGCAGTCATCATCAGGGAGTAGTACTGCATCTGTCCTTGGGCATGGTGGTGCCAGTGAGGCTCCTGGCTGAACCAGTTCCTGTGTCCATGGTGGGAGATGGTGAACCATATGTCCTGCCATGTACGGTCCATGGCTGTCCAACATAGTCCTGTGTCTGGCATCCACATGGCTTGATTGTATGATACAAACACTCACACATTTCTATCACAGGCTGGTCACTACCTGACATTCACAGCTCCTCTGCATGGTCCATTTGAACACCGTCCCTCCAGATGCACACACACACACACACACACACACACATGATGTCAACCATATGGCCCAGCTTAGGTCTCTGGCAATCCCACACCACACCCTGTGCGTGTGATGATATTTATGCCACATCCCTGTTATCCATACCATCGATGCAGGGACATGCTCACATGGGTCTGATGCACAGCGTGAATATAGTACAGTGTAGTAATGGCATGCTGCGCAAGGTGCTGTCTGTTGGCAATAGTTAGGGGTAGAGATTGAGGTGTATGTACCTATGTATGTACCTTTCTAGCCATGATGCATTCTTGCTATTAGTACTGCTGACTGACTGTAGTGTCACATACTGTATTATGTTTGTGTTCCAGGTGTCTGTGTATCTACAGGCTGTGGGACTGCTGACAGTAGCAATGATGAGTATGGCAGAGTGGAAACACAGTGACTTTTTCATAGCTAAGGTACAACTGTATATGTACATGTTTACCAGGTGTGTTTACATGCAACAGTATGTGAGGGACAATTGGTGCAGGCAGTGTGACTTTGCATACATACCCTTGACACAGCCATCTAGCTTTCATACTTGTCACCTGGGTGTTCTGTAGTACCACAGGCTCGCACATAC
>NC_056739.1:692650539-692710539 GCF_019279795.1 Protopterus annectens | reverse complement strand
GACAGTTGGAAGACCAGTTTGGCATTTGTTTGTTTTCGCTTATGGGTATGACATCTGCTTCCACACTGTCTGCCATTGCTGTTTTGACATGACCCTTTCTTGTTTTCAAATAATTGTCAGGCAAATGCAATGTTAGGACAATCAGAACAGATATAAAAGGCATACTTGTGCTCCTTCTGTGACAACATGTCATTCCAGGGGTATGGGATGTTTGCCAGTGACATGTTGTCAGTGCTGACACGGTAAGTTGGCACCCTTTTATAACCTGGCAGTACAATGACATTCAGGTACCTGCTGTTTTACTAGGCACCATATCTCCCGACCTTTTAGAGCCAGACATTTGGGCAAAACCATAAGTACTTTGGGGACAAAGGCCTACATGTAAGGACAATTGTTAACTATTGGCCTTTCAAATCTAGAAAGGTGATACAATAACAGGATTTGCATTAGCATGCATTTTCCTAAAGGGTATGAAGTCTGAAACTACAATATGTCATTATTTTCTGACTGTCTTTTGTGATTTGCCAATGATTTGCCAGAAAACCACAATTTCATGATAAAAAGACCATAAATATGATGCAAACCTCTGGACACTCTGCAAAAAGTATGCACAGTTGAGGGGTATGCTAGGCACCATGTAGGTTACTCTGAGCTGTGTACTGTCCATATGTGTGGGCCTCTTTCCCTAACCTGTCCATCTTTCCTGTAGTTAAAGATATTGATGCCTGGATAGTGTGTACAACTCCTACCATAGCTGTATTTGACATGCGGAATAGCTGGCACTCCATTTCTTGAAAATGGACCCTATCAACCACAGTACTGTACCTAGACCACTAAGACACGACAACCAGGAGTAAGTGCAGTCCACATACTGACAGTATTGACCACATATATACATAGCTCATTGACCCCTGCATATTGTGGACATGCATCAATTTATCAAGTTGATTAGGACAGCCCTAGGAATGTGTGTTCTGCTGCTGATATCCTACAAACATTACTGTTACTGCATTTCTATGGGAACATGGGTGTGTGTGGGGAGGCACACCTGTCAACTGTCCACATTTGCATAGACTGTGCTGATGTTCCCTTTGCATTTTGGTTCCATTTAGCATAGTATTGTGCCTGTCTTGAAGACTTCAGGCATATCAGTAAAGACCACAGGTTAGACTGTAATGGCAAACATTTGGGTTTCAGACTTCTTACTCTTCAGAGCCTTACTGCAACTGCAAGACCTGCTGTGATATCACTGTGCAAGTCTGTCTAGGAATATTTCTTCATTGTCCCCATTTTTAGGCCTTTGCCAGACATTTCTTTATGTTTTTCTACATCTGACTTGCTGGGTGAGGCTGAGATGTAAGTATGGGACCCCCACATTAACATCCATGCATGTGACCTATGACCCCCCCAGGTAGTTAGCCGCCCACATATACTGCAGTGAGATTTGTTACCTTGGGGACTACTGCATACTCTGGGAAAGCCAGTATTGGGCAGACATTTCCTCTTGTCCCACATAGCTGTCAGTTGTCTGCTGCTATCCCGGAAGGCCACCCCATTCCCTTGTATGCATGCAGCGATACCATAGCTATGCTACCACAAAGTATTACTCCATTCATTTATTGTTAAGAAGACTGACCTACCTTGTGCCTGCAGCAGTTGTGAGGACGGTGCTTGAGGGCTGGCTCTGTTGGATGCACATAGTACACAGCCTATACATGGTAAGATATAGGTAGTGTGATGTGTGTGGCATCCATTTTACTGTGTGTGTGAGTGAGAGAGAGGTGTCATTCCCTGGGACCTTACAGTGTCAGTGTGTGTGCTATGCGTTGCCTCTTTGCCAAGACCTGGGCATACTGGACACACCTCCGTCTGCCTACAGGAGCAGTCTCAGGAGGTACCTCCTCTGAGTCCTCCTGTGCCTGTGGGGGCCTTGGCAATGGTGGAGGGCTGTGTGGGCCTTCCCTGTGAGGTTCCTGACACAGCTGTTACTGCAGGATCATATTGTGTAGCATGGCATATACTATGAACATGTGTGCACATGTGGCTGGAGGGTACTGTAGGGCTCCAGCCTCCACCAGATATGTCAAGGCAGTGGAACTGTGACTTGAGCATCCCAAACACATGCTCAATAATGATCCTGGTTTGTGCATGTGCATCATTATGGCATTCTTCAGCATGTGTGTGTGTGTGTGTGTGTGTGTGTGTGTGTGTGTGTGTGTGTGTGTGTGTGTGCCTGTGTACCTGTGTGTGTGCCTGTGTGTGTGTGTGTGTGTGTATGTGTGCCTGTGTACCTGTGTGTGTGTGTGTGTGTGTGTCTGTGTGTATGCATTTCTGATGGATGTCATCATCCACAGCTCCAGTGCATAGCCAGCATTCCCCACCAGATGGCCATATGGGAAGTCACCCCTGGCAAATGCCTAGTACAGCTGTGAGGCATGCCAGATGTGGGAGTCATGATAACTACCAGGACTGCCAGCACACGCATTTATGATAATGCCCTGGGCATCACACATGACCTGGCAGTTGATGTAGTGATAGCCCTTGTGGTTGACATAGACTCTACCCTCTTCACCTGGTGGTGCCTTGATGTGGATGTGCGTGCAGTCTATGGCACCCAGCACCTCTACGTAGTCTGGTGCACAGTAGAAGAGACTTATATTGCTGGTTTTCTCCTCACGGGTGCTGGGGAAATATATGTGCTCACCAGCATGTGTTCACATGACCTCCAGGAACTGATGGAGTACCCTGGATGCAGATGCCTGTAAGACCCCCATGATGTCCCCAGTATGTCTTTGGGAGGTACCTGTACTAGTATTCTTAAGGCTACACATACCTTGGTTTCAACTGGTATGGGCTCCCCTCTGTTGGCTCTGGGTCTGAGCTGAGGCTGGCACAGCTCGCAGAGTTGCAGAAGTAAGTCCCTGTCCACCCTGTAGTGCTCTAGTATCTCCAGATCATGTAGCCCCTTGTAGGTTACCCTGGGTCTGAACATTCTTCTCCTCCTCCTCAGTCTGGGACGGTTGTCAGCATTATCCTCCTCCTCTCCACCCTCAGTCACTAGCACATACTGATGTATCAAAGCAACAGCAGCCCCTAACATTATTTTGTCAGTTAAAATTCTCCCGAGTGTGTACACCAACCATGTAGAGTTTGTGATAAAATCCAGAATGAAAGGTGTTTGCATACTTTATACTGGTGTGCTGCAAATACTGCTTGTGTGATTGGATGATTATGATACATTCCATCTGCCAGCTATATTATTTGTACTTGAGTGCATTTATTCTGCTATTTCCTGGTTCTTTTTTTTGTTCACATTTCCACCCCTTCTAAGCCCTGCTACATGCTGCACAAACCTGCTGCTCAAATGTAAACACTTTTGCTAGTTCCTATTTTTATTTTTTTATAAATTTCTGTTGTGTTTCAGCCCCATGGTGCATCACACAAACCCCTGTAGCTACAGTAAACAGTACTGAGCATAAAGGTCCCTCCCAGGGATGCGAACACACTCAACATTTCTTCAACTAGCTCAGATACACCCCCTTGCTTAGCTGTGCTTAGCTGAGCACAAATAGGAGCTGCAGCGCTCCAATGTGCTTACACTAAACCTGACACACGCCCTTTTCATGTCAGCTGCTTCTCCTGCTTATACTACAGCATTACAGCTCCTACACAGTTAGGTGCTGGCGGACATGTTCTCCCATTTGGTATTTAATAAATTTAGCTCATTTGCATATCCCATTGACTTAGTCTCTTGCTACACCACTACACTGGAGCCTATCTCCTTAGCTACCAGTGTTACCTGTTATTGTTTTGGTTCTGCATGTTACCCACTATAACAGCAGAATTCATCTTTCACATTAAATTGTCTTTTTACAATTTTTTAAAATTTCTGCATGATCTCATTTGCATGCCATTGCGCTATGCTTAAACAGCTGAAATTGATAAAAAATAAACTTTCATTTTTTATAATTTTGAAACACGTTTTCCATGCTAATGGCAATATGTTGGCCATTGGCATGCCTAATAGTCATAATACATACTTTACTTTGAACTGTCATGCCCCTGTTTTGATTTTTGTAGAAATGTACATAGTTAGTAACTAAATATATTTCTGCAGTGGACACTACTCTGACATGGATGCATGCCTGCTTACTGAAGCGCTAATTGACCTCATTGGCATGTTTTCACCAGAACGTGAGGTAATTAGCATTATTCAGTGGTGTCCATGTCAGAATAGTGCTAGCAGGCTTGTGCACACCTCCAGCCTTGTTTACTGGATCACTCAGTAGCCATATTGCATGCAGTAACTACTACATTATTCTGATACAGTGAAATGGCTTTATTGAATCCCGGGGTTTAACTATTTCACAACTTCCATATCTAGGCAACCTTCTGAGAGATATGTACCTCTGACACAGAGATGCTAAATTCTAAGCTTCTGTTAGCCTGGGAACTGAAGGCAGGTGACAAAGAGTGATGTCATGCCATTTAACCCAGCAGTAATGTGTATTATTAATTTAAGAGCTAACTCAGAGAATGAGTCTGTGCATTTTGTATTTGTCTTTGGACCTGGAAACATCCTCTCATCAGCACTTGCCTTGCTAATAGTAAGTAACCAGGGTACACTAATCTCTCTAAGATATAGATAGGAATATATTAAAGATTAGCTTAGATGGTTTCTCTACTTATTTGAGACTGTCCTGTAATGTAGTTTTAAAATGTTTTCTGTGATTCTGAACTCTGTAATCACTGTGCTGGGTTACTAAGTATTGTCTTGTTCTTTTATTTATTATTAAATATATTTAAATCTTTTAATTGTGGCTGATTTGTTTGGTGGTGCAGGGGTTTGTAGTGTTGCCTCACAGCAAGAGGTTCTCTGGCTCGATCCTCGGCTTGGGTGCCTTATGTGCGGAGTCTGCATGTCCTCCCTGTGGTCGTGTGGGTTTCCTCCAGGTGCTCCAGTTTCCTCCCACATCCGAAAGACATGCTGTAGGTGGATTGGACACTAAACTGGCCCTAGGCATGTGTGTGTGTGTGTGTGTGTGTGTGTGTGTGTGTGTGTGTGTGTGTGTGTGTGCATGTGTGTGCATGTGTGTGTGCATGTGTGTGTGTGTGTGTGTGTGTGTGTGCCTTCTGTGGAAGGTTGGTCCCCAGGCTGGCAACTCGACACTGTAAAACTCCGCTGCCAATCATGAGCGGACAGGTGATCCGCTGTGGCGACCCCTAACTGGGAAAAGCCGAAAGAAGAATTGTGGCTTGTGTGTTTAGAGATATTTAAGCTCTTAGAGTACTTGCATGTGTATTTGGTGACACTGTATAGGCCGCTCCAATAGCCTTGAAATTCTTGGTCACACTTACCATTTAGATAATAGTAACATTACACAGTAAGATTGGACACCCTTTGGTAAGGGCCTTATAGTAGCTGATAAGTAAGGGTGGCTGGTGGCAGCTGGTACTAACTTATAGTCTTGGCAGAAGGGGGCAGAACTAGTAAAAATGTGCCAGCCTTTCCCTGATGTGTGTGTGTGTGTGTGTGTGTGTGTGTGTGTGTGTGTGTTTGTATAACAATCAAATCTCAAAGTGTGTGTGTGTGTGTGTGTGTGTGTGTGTCAGCTACATGGGCAGGGACACAAAGCACTAGTTGAGCAGAGAGGGTTCTGGAGGTCTTAGCTTAGCCATTTGGCTGAGGTCTTAACCCTATAGCTGTGCCAGTGAGGAGTTTTACTGGGGATCTGGAGAAAGTGGGCGAAACCAGCCCCAGACTGACTGTGATCTCTATGTGCTCTTAAGGGAAATTGTACTTTACTGTGTGTGTACTTGTCATTCTCCCAATGTGCACATCTCTCACTGGTGCTAGTGGTGAGGACGGAGGCTCCTTGATTATTGAGCCAGTGCAGGGGTATCACATATTAATTATTTGGCAGTGTTGGGATATTCACATCACATAACAATTGGTTGATAGTGATGAGATAGCCACATCACATATTAATTGGCTTATATTGGTGTGGATATTAAATTCCTTTAGCCTGTGTACAGTGGTTACTGAAAGTGTTTCTACTCTCAATCAGTCATGCAGTGAACATTCAGAGTTCATATCACAATTGTTTTATTTTTTTGTTAGCTTAGTTAGTTAAGGAGAGCAGGCATGCTTGTCAGCAGAGGAGAATGGCAAGCTGGCAAGGAGCCAGTTGGCTGAGATATGCCAAGATAAAGGACTGGTGCATGCCAACCTGACTAAATCAGATATGATTGCAGCTTTAGTCACAGCTACACCACAGAATAACAACCAGGAGGATAATCAGACTGGCCGTGGAGATGTGCAACTCTCAAAAAATGAACAGCTCAACCTTTCCACAGAAGACTTAAAAATCCATATGGAGTTAAAGAGACTTGAGTTGGAGGCCAAGCATTTGGAAATAGAAGTAGCAGAGAGACTAAGGCATTTGGAGGCTGAGGAAAATGAGAAACTGTGCTGCCTGGAAGCTGAGAAGAAGGAGAGACAGAGGCAACATGAAAATGAGATGCTGACTCTTTGCCAGAGTCATGGAGGTAATGGGGAAGGGAGGAACAGAAGAAGCAACAAAGGTCAGTAAATTTCTTCCACAATTTACAGAGGAGGATAATTTTGATAGTTTCATTCATATGTTTGAGAGGGTATGTAAACAGTATAATTTCACAAAGGGCTCTGGGTATGGTTCCTGACCCCCTTACTCCATGGGAAAGCTGTAACTATTTCCAACTTGTCTGATACTGATTGTTTAAATTATAATGTTGTAAAGAACTGTTTGCTAGAATGTTTTAAGTTAACACCTGAAGCTTATAGAAAAAAGTTTTGTGAGCATAGATGCAAGGCAGATGAAGGTGTTTGTGAATATGTTGCTGAACTAAGCACTTATTTTCATAGGTGGGTAAGTGAATGTCAGGTCATCACTTTTGAAGATCTGGCAGACCTTTTGATGAGGGAACAAGCCCTTAGCACTTTGTCTGAGGACTTGAGAATCTGATTAGCTTATAGACAATGCACTACTGTAGATGAGTTGGGGATATACCTAGCAAGCAGGGCATCACCGCACAGGAAAGGGACACCCAGTGCTACTCATGGGTCTAAGGGAACCCATAAGTCTGACAGTAACAGGGGAAGCCACTAGTCTAGGTGCACATCCAGGACCAAGGCTTAAATGTTTTAAATACAACCAGTGGGGCCATGTAGCATATAGATGTCCACCGAGGCAAGGTGGGGAACAAAAGGTAGGCGAGCCAGTAAGTGGGAATGACAAAATGTCAACAGTAGGTTGTCTCAAGACAACAAGGGTACCAAACTACCACAAGAAGTTATATCCTATCTTAGTGAATTGGAAAGAGGCCATGGCTAAGAGAGACACAGCCTCTAACCTAACCAAGGTGAAGCCTGCAATGGTTACAGATGAGCACTACTTGTTTGGGAAGTCTACTCCAGTCAGTGCTTTAGGAGGGGTCCCATTCCAAATACCTTTGGCTAGGGTTCACCTTGACTGGGAGGGTGGAAAATGAAGCAAGCAAGTAGGTGTGTTTGAGGATATCCCTGCAGATGTCCTGATAGGGAATGATTTTGATAATGCAGTACCATGTGTGCATGCAGTTACATGCAGTCAGGCTTGGACACAAGCATGTGGGTCTGGTAGCCTGGGGGAGACCCACACAGACTGCATACTTGCAGCCAGGACTAGTGAGGTGGTTAATTCAGAGAGGGAGCTACCTTGTAGCAGTGAGATAGAAGGTTAGCCATAGCTGCTTGTGGGTACTGATGTTCCCTTGAACAGAGTAACTGCAAGGGCAGAGGTGAGTAGTAGTACCCAGTCTGACAGTGAAGCACTGCTGTCAAAGGATGCCAGACTTCCTATGGAAGGGGAGCTGGGAAGGGTTACAAACATAGAGTTGAAATAGGCTCAGCTCTCAGACTCTACATTGCAAGGCCTGAGGGAGGTAGCTAGTAAGGCACCTGATTCTCAAGGGAAGGGGAATCTGTATACTGGGACAATGGGTTGTTGTATAGAGAGTGGATGCCTGAGGGAGGGCTAGAGGATGAGAGAATACAGCAGTTGGTAGTGCCCAGAGCCTACTGTCTGGCACTTCTAGCCATAGCCCATGATATTCCCTTTGTAGGTCATATAGGCATAAAGCTTACAAAGAGACATATTATGTAGAACTTGTATTGACCTGGAATTTCCAGAGATGTAACAGGGTACTGCAGGATCTGTGAACAGTGCCAAAAGATTGGCAACACAGGATACAAGATGAAAGCTCCTTTGATGTCTTTGCCTGTGATTGAGGAGCCATTTCAGAAGGTAGCTATGGATGTTGTGGGGCCTCCGAGTACTCCAAGTTCCAAAGGGGAAAAGTATAACTTAGTAGTAGTAGATTGTGCTACAAGATACCCTAAGGCAGTGGCCCTGTCCTCCACTGAGGCAGAAAAGGTGGCAAATGCTTTTGTTAGAGATTTTCAGCAGGGTAGGTTTCCCAAAAGAACTACTGAATGACAAAGGTGCCAATTTTATGTCAGACCTGCTGGCTTGTCTGTGGAAGTACTGTGGGGTTACACACCTAATGACCACCCCCTACAATCCCCAGACTAATGGTCTTGTTGAGAGGTTAAATTCTACACTCATGTTCATGCTACGGGCATTTGCAGACCAGTTCAAGAGAGAGTGGGACAAATATTTGTCCCATCTGTTGTTTGCTTACAGAGAGGTTCCCCAAGAATCCACAGGTTTTTCACCCTTTGTGATGCTGTATGGGCATAGGGTGAGGGGACCTCTAGATTCAATTCGAGATGAGTGGGGGGTGAATCTCATAAGGAGTCTGTTGTGGTATATGTCCTAATCCTCAGAACAAGGCTCAGTGAACTTATGGGCTTGGCTCAGAGAACCTAGCAGAAGCCCAACAGCAGAAAAAGGTCTGATATGACAGAAATGCTCGAACTGGAGAGTATGATGTAGGACACCAGGTAATGGTTTTCATTCCTGTCAGACACCACAAGCTGCAGGTAGCTTGAGATGGACCCTACAAGGTGGTAAGGAAGGTCAATGATGTTATCTACATTGTAGAACTGCTAGGTAGGAGGCAGGGGCACAAACTGTACCATGTTAAAATGATGAAATCTTACCATGACAGGGAGGCCCTTGTGCTAAGTATTGACAATAGGAGGCAGGAGGAGTCTGAGGGAGAGCTATGGCTATAGGGAGCCAGCCAGGAAAATCCCAAATTACTATGATGGAGCCTAGGGTTGCAGGCATATGATGGGACAGTGCAGCAAAGTTCTGGGGTCAGCAATGCCAAGTCAGCTGGAATCTCAAGACAAGAAATTGGGTAAGGCATTCCCAGATAGGCTCAAGCAACATTTCTCAAAGGTCAGTTGAAAAACTAGCTTGAGTTCTTTTGTGGGGGGAGAAGTGTGGCAAACTGAAATGCTGCCAGCCCAGTTAGCGGGAACTTTGTAAATAATTATATATCACTTGACAATATTAATATGATTTATATAGAAATGTAACACTGCCAGCCCAGGTATCTGGAATTTCGTAAATAACCATATGTCATTTGTGAATATTAATATGATCCATAGGCTTGTCTTACAAATTTAAGAAAACTACATGTTATGTGTATATTAAACTACTGGTGCAGAAGGGTATGTTGAACTGTATGTTATGTACTGAGCTTCAAGAATGTAACCACAGTGTACCCTACAGGAAAAGAACAGAAAGGTATATGGACTATGTGCCTGTGCAAACGTGTGTTTTAATGGTAGAAGGTGGAATATACAGAGTTAACTTGAAAAAAAACCCCAATAAAATAACTAGAAATTGTTTTACAATTCTGTTATCTCTGTTTCAGTTCAGAGCAGACACAATGTCTAGAACTGGAGGTTTTTCTATTGCCTTGAAACAGAAATAATTACTAGGTTTAAAATGTAAATGTGTTTAACTGTTTTATGACTTCCAGTTCTAGGCAAACGTCTGACAGATATGTACCTCTGACACAGAGGTGCTAAATTCTAAGTTTCTGTTAGCTTGGGAATTAAAGGCAGGTGACAAAGAGTGATGTTATCCCAGCTACCCCAGCAGCAATCTGTATTATTAATTTAAGAACTATCTCAGAGAGTGAGTCTGTGCATTTTGTATTTGTCTTTGGACCTGGAAACATCCTCTCATCAGCAATTGCCTTGTTAATAGTAAATAACCAGGGTACAGTAATCTCTCTTAGATATAGATAGGAATATAATAAAGATTAGTTTAGATGTTTTCTGTATTTATTTGAGACTGTACTGCAATGTTGTTTTAAAATGTTTCCTGTGATTCTGAACTCCATAGTCACTGTGCTAAATTATTGTATATTGTCTTGTTCTTTTATTATTTATTATTAAATATATTTAAACCTTTTAATTGTGGCTGGTTTGTTTATAGATATGTATGCTCTTAGCGTACTTGCATATGTATTTGATGACACTGTATAGGCCACTCCAATAGCCTTGAAAGTCTTGGTTGCACTTACCATTTGGATAATAGTAACATTACATAGTGGGATTGGACACCCTTTGGTAAGAGCCTTATGGTAGCTGATAAGTAAGAATAGCTGGTGGCAGCTGGTACTACCTTATAGTCTGGGCAGAAGAGGGCATAGGTAGTAAACCTGTGCCAGCCTTTCCCAGGTATGTGTGTGTGTGTGTTTGTATAATAATCAAATCTCAAAGTGTGTATGTGTCAGCTACTTTGGCAGGGACACAAAGCACTGGTTGGACAGAGAGGGTGCTGGGGGTTCTTAGCTTGACCACTCAGCTGAGGTATGAACCCTATAGCTGTGCCAGTGAGGAGTCTTACTGGGGATCTGAAGAATGAGGGAGAAACCAGCCCCAGACTAACTGTGATCTATGTGTGCTCTTAAGGGAAATTGTGCTTTACTGTGTGTGTACTTGTCATCGACCTAATGTGCACGTCCCTCACTGGTGCTTGTGGTGAAGATTGAGGCTCCTTGATTACTGGGCCAGTGCAGGGGCATCACAACATTTGCCTATGGTGAAGAAGGAATGATTTAGCTGTTTGCATCCCAATGTTTTAAAAGAAATTCTTAAACAGGTAACTGCTAAATGGTGTCCAGTAGCCTCATTTTATTACCATTTGTACTCAAAACATAGATATTATTTTGGCTAATACAGGGATAACTGTGCTCACTGATGTGGATGCCACTGGCTTAGCAATGGTAAATCTGGTTTGCATAATAATTATGTCCTAAATGTAATCCAGTATGTTAATGGTACCACAACAGGCAATAGTGGGTTTCTTCTACAGATCTAAAAATTCAGACAATTTAATTGTTATATTACAAGGGTGGTCAGAAGCATAGCTCATTCAACCAGTACCCTTGGCTAGGGCAAAAAAATCACTTTACTGTAAGGGTGTACATTATGATATTGAAAGCTCAGGTCAGCAAACACCTGATCACCGACCAATAAACAACAAAACCACTACAGTGAATGTTTTCCCTAGGGGAAAAATCTCTTTATCATCATGAATTTGCCCTTTTTCCCACTGTAGTGCAATCTCAGAGTTGGTGTATTTAGTTGGGGGCAGTTCAGCCCCCCTACATTGGGGAGGCAAAGCTCCCCAGTTTGTTAGGTTTGTAATGCTGTGTCATTTCTGCTTGTCCAAGTGATTTTTTTCCGCTAGGAAAAAATTTGCTATAGTGGCCATTCACAGAAATTACATTTTTCTAGCTGGAGTTTTGATGTCATAATATAGACCCTTACTATAATATGCAACAACCTAACCCCCACCCCCAGCTCTTCCAAAAAAAAATTAATGTTATTTCTACTGGCTTACCAACCAAGTAGCCGGATGTATGACCTGCACACCCCAATCCAACCAGACCAAGCCATTTAGGTACCATTTCTATACCCTGCCCTAAACCTCCATGTTTGCTTCAAATGTATACAGTGCTCATATTTTAGTTTAAAAAATCTGTTTAAACTGTAGCAAACTGCTTTCTATAAATGTAGCAAGCAGTTGCCAAAGTTTATATCCTATCTTGAATGCTATAGCACCCAAGTTTTAGTTAAAAAAGGAAAGAATTTTTAACACTGTAGAAAACTGCATGCTGCAATCTAGCAAGCATTTGATACCGTTTAGACCACACACAGAGCACTACAGCATTCAGGTTTGACTGCAAAAAAAGCCAGTATTGCATTACAGACTGATAAGGATTGGTTGATCATGTGCCACCCCCCCACTCAAAGATTTGGGTCTGGGGCAGATGGCTCTTTCTTGCTCCTCCCTAGCTACACTACTGAAGGTGGTATCCATAGTTGTTACACAGTGGACAAGTCCACTGATTGCACACAAGGTCAGTAAACATGGGATTCAGGAGACATAAGTTGTAGATTTGTGCTTCAGGTAGAAGATTGCAAAGAAGTTAGAGGACAAATGAGTATAACTCATGAGCCAACTCCTCATCCAAACATAGACACTGCCTCTATAAACACAGCCACCCAATTCAATGAGTTCTTTACCAAATCTATACTAAAGCTGATAACAGACCCACACTCCTCAACCCCCACTGTACCATATAACCCATCAAATAATGCCAATTCCTTCAACTTTCAACCTGTACCAACTTACACCCTCTATAGGCACCTAACCAAACTTAAAACCACCACCCTAGCAGTAGACAAACTACCTGCCAAATTCCTACAAATATATGCCAAAGCCATTTCCTACCCAATCTGTATAATCATTAACAGACCAATCTCAGAAGAAAAGGTGCCTCTTCTCTGGAAAATCTCCTACATTCTACAAATACACAAAGGGGTACCTCAACTAACCTAACAAACTACCGCCCTATAGCTATACTTTCCCCACTGGTTAAATACTAGAAAAATGTATCCACACCCAGATCCTAGCACATCTCCTCTCCAATAATCTTCTTGCTGAAACTCAACACGGATTCCATCCCAACCATAGCACTACCACTGCACTCATCAATCTTAGTAACCTAGTAAATATGCAATGCAACAACGGCCAACTAGTGTCTTCAATTTTCCTTGACTTATCAAAGGCATTTGATACAGTCTGACATACAAAACTTCTAACATCACTCTCAGAATTAAAACTAACTACCCCCTGTCTGTTGTGGTTTCAAGACTACCTCTCCCAATGTCAACAAGTGGTCCAGTGGGAAAACCCCCTTTCCCCTACTTCCTGTAAATCTAGGAGTACCCCAAGGATAAATCCTAGGACCCCCTACTTTTCACAATATTTACAAATAATCTTCAAAAAGCCACCCCTCTAGCAAACCTTGTTCAATACTCTGATGACTCCACCTTAATCTGCTCTATCCCCACCCTTCAACAACTGCCCATCAAGACCCAACAAGCCTTTACATCCATCAAAACCTGGCTAACAAACTCCCAGCTAATACTAAATCCTAAAAAGACCCAACTTATGCACTTCCATCCTTCCAAAGCAGCAGTAACTACTCCCCCATTCTTTATTTTTGCATCAGATAATACCCCTATCTCCCTGTCACACAAACCAAATTACTAGAGGTTATTATTGACAATATGAAATTTGACAAACATATAGCTCATACAATAACCAAAGTCAACAAAAGAATAAGTACTCTTTACAGATGTAAAAACTTCCTAACCAGCAACAGTAAAGTTACCCTAGCTCCTACCCATCTTCTCTCTACCCTACTGTATGCTTCTGTCCTAATTAATCTAAACAAGAGTGATTTAAACAAGCTATCATTATGCTACAACAAAATAGCAAAATTTGCCACAAACTCCTCCTACTGCACCCACCATTGTCAAGCCCTAAAACAGCTTTCCTTGCTGGAACTCCCAAACACCTTAGCTCTAAACCAACTTCTTCTAGCTCACCAAATACTGTACCAACCTGATAAAACTCCAGCCTTACAAGATCTGATCATTCTCTACTCCAATAACAAAGAACTTAGATCCACTAACAAGGCACTAATCGTAATCTCCAAAAGCCATTACAGCTCTGGTGACTCCCTGTATTCTAGCAACATTGCTAAGACTTGGAACTCACTACTACCACAAATCCGGGTGCAACCTAACAAAACCATCTTCAAAAATCAGCTTATTTCCAACCTAAACAACTCCTGGACATGCAACTGCCTAGCACCTGGATGACATAGTCCAACACCTTTTCCCCACCCACTATCCAACCTCTTCTTTAAAGCTCCCACAGATGCATTATATCTTATCACACATTACCATCAACTCACCACCACCTGCACCCCACTGTCCCATCTATACCCACTAACTCTTCCCTAGACTAAGTTGAAAAGCTTTCCCTTAAAATGTCAATGAACCTCATATGAACGTGTCTATATTCTCCTCCTTTGACAAACTGACTAGTGTTTTTAGTTTTTCCTTTCTTCTATCTTAATTACATCTTCAAGATTATCTGACTAGTATTTTTAGTTTTTCATTTCTTGTCTTATCTTTACATCTTCAAGATTTTCTCTACTTAACATACTGTATGAACAACAATCATATGTTACTACCTGTTATTCTTTTAATTGTATGTCTAAACCACTATGCTTATGTAAATATCTTATGCAATCATATGTTATCTGCTATATTTTATAACTGTATGTCTAAATCGCAATGCTCATGTAAATATCTTATGTATTGTATGTTAGCAAGTGTTCTGGAGCTTTTCTCCCGGGTCTCCACTGAAAACAGACAGCTCTGTCTAGTTGGACCTCCCAGTAAACAAATATAAAATAAATGTAAAATAAATAAAATAAATAAATAATGAGATTTAAATGAGAAATGTGTGCAAAATGTGTAACTTAACTTTATAAAGGAGCCTTTCTGCCCACCTTTTGTGATTCAGAGTTGCCTTTAGGTAAGCAAGTAAAGTGAATCTACTACTTTTCCTGACCACTTTGCAATAAGCAAAGGATATTGGATTTGTCAGTCTTAGTGTATCTTGCAATGAGCTGTTTTTCTCTGTCCTACCACAGCTTGGTGTACTGAACAGAGCTCAGTAGCCTTGCAGGAGATACAGGCAGAGAATAACTCACTTCAACTTTACTAAGCAAGTATTTCTAGATAAATACAGGATGAACAGGGACATCAGAAGGCTTGGTTTAGTAAACGTGTATAGACTAGAACTCAGGGAATGCATGGCTTTATATATATAAATAAATATATATATATATATATATATATATATATATATATATATATATACGTATATATCTATATCACTATACTTGCCATAGGATCAGAGATAGACTAGGGACACACTATTTCACAGGCTTCTGTCCTCAGGATATTGCAACAGTTCCTCGATATACTATTGGCCCATATGGATAGGAATATATATATCCCAGAGTCAACACATGACCGACCCAGTACTATGTGTGACTTCTGCAGAATGACCTGCTTTCCTGAGGTGTTTGGTACAATAGATTGCACCCATATGGCCTGTTCTATGGGGCAAAAGAAACTGCAATAGAAAGGGTTATCATTCAGTCAAGTGGCACTTAGTACGTGATGCACATGACAGCATCACTAACATATCAGCCCAGCATCTTGGCAGTACCTATGAGTCCTACACATAGCACCCAAGTTCAGTAGGATTCCTCATGCTCAACTAATCAACAAGTGCACACTATATAATAGCTTCATAGGTGTGTACTTGGCAAATGGCCCTGGAGCCTTTACAAGCCTAGCCCAGAGAAGTGCTCTGGCATCATACTGCCTGACATTAGTTCCTAGTGCCTCTATCAAGTAGATCCACTGGAGTGATCCCAGGGGTGAACTTTTTATTACCCATCCACTCATCTAGGTTTCTCTTGAAGAGGAACAGTGAGGTGCTCTGCTTGACATGTATGGGAAGTATATTCCAGAGCATGGGCAGTCTCTGGGTGGGGAACCTGTCCCTCCAGCATGTTCTTATGATTGTGGTAATGAGGCTGAGGTCTCCGGAGCATGTGGTGTGGAGGGATTGCAATTTCCTTACATGTAACATTTCTAACAGAGCTGGGTCTGTAAGTCAAGCAGAGATCACCTCTAAGTAGGCAATATGAGACAGAGTACAGCTGGAGTGTTTTGAGTCTGTCCATGTAGGACATGTGTTTAATGCTTAGGATCCTCTTCGTGAGGTACTTCTGTGGCCTCTCCAGCTGTTGCAGGTTTCTAGTGAGGTACATGCCAAACGGGGCATTATACTCAATGATTGGTCTAATGAGTGAAGAGTAGAGAGAGATGATAACCTCTTTCTTCCTGGATTCCAAACCCTTGGTAATGAGATGCGCCCCACAGAAGAACTTTCTAACCACAGTGGCAATGTGGTGGTTGAAGGAGAGGTTGCTGTCAACCTGAATCCCCAGACCTCTTATAATGGCTTCAGTGTTCAGTGGGCTTCCATCAATGTAGTAATTAGTGGGAACTGAGTTTTTTATCAAAGGGGATGATGGCACATTTTTTGGCATTAAGCTTAAGGCCATGGTTTCAACAC
Organism: Protopterus annectens; assembly: GCF_019279795.1. Taxonomy (NCBI): domain Eukaryota; kingdom Metazoa; phylum Chordata; order Ceratodontiformes; family Protopteridae; genus Protopterus; species Protopterus annectens. Next base: position 692,694,013 of record NC_056739.1, on the reverse strand, counting down.
CAGTCATTGGTCTCAGTGAGGCCTTTCTGTAGGATGTCTGCATCACTTGGGGAGTTAATAATGGCTCACAGCTTGCATTCATCTGCAAACTTGGTCAGCCAGAGTCCCTTTGTGTTGGCCTGGACTTCTGAGAAATAGATGCTGAACAGGAGAGGACCCAGGACCAATCCCTGTGGGACTCCACTCATGACTGGTCGGCAGTCTGACTTGGAGTCTGCTACTTTCACACTGTGTGTTCTATCTGCGAGCCAATTTGCAACCCACATAATGATATAGGGGTTGATGCCTAGTTTGATGAGTTTATCAATAATTCCTGAGTGAGGAATGGTATCAAAGGCCTTGACCAGAAAAAGGGAGGCTGTATACACTGCTTTACCTTCATCCACAGCCCTGGTGACTGACTCAAATAAGTCAACAAGGTTGAGCAGGCATGATCTCCCTTTCACAAAGCCAAATTGCATAAGGTCTAGAGTTTGGAGATTTCCTATATCTTTGTTAATCAGGTCCATGATGATGCACTCCATAGCTTTACATATCAGACTCATCAGGCTAATGGTGTGATAATTCCCAGGGTCTGTATTCGCTCCCCCTTTATGGACAGGGATAACTGTATAAGTGCACCATTCGGTAAGGACAAAACCTGAGATGGGTCTATATTAGAACATCGAATGTTGTAAATATCGAACGCTCTGAAGAGTGAAAATGCAGCAGTTCAAACTCGTTATTGTGGGAAACTGCGCTACCCACATCCCCCACTAAATATATATTCTAACTCCAAGAACACACTACAATGAGGAAAGGGCAAATATTCCGATCTTTACTGTACTGCAATCTCAAAAAAACACTGAAGTGCTGCAGTTTTGCTCTTTACAGCATTCGATATTTAGAACATTCGATGTTCTAATACAGACCCGCCTGAGGTGAGGCTGTGACTGAACAGGGCACACAGATGTGGTGCCAGTTCGTTTTGTAGTTCATGTAGAACACAGCCAGGGATATTATCGAGTCCCATGGAAGCTGTATTCTTGGCCTTAGACAATGCAGCTTTAACCTGTGCTGCAGTAATGCTGGGTGCCTGGCATTCTTCCGGTATTGTGACTGGACCTTTAGGGGGGGGAGAGGGGGGTAAAGTTGGCACTGAATCTATTGGCTAGTATGTTGTCAATACTTGTTGGCTCACTATAGGAGGTACCACTGTGCAGTAACTCAAAGCAAATCTTGGTATTGCTGTGGAGGTTCTTGATATAACTATAGAAGGCTTTGTAATTGTTTTAGTGTCTGCTGCAATTCTAACTTCATAGCTGGCTTTGGAGGATTTAATGAGGGATCTCAACTTTTTGTTGAGGCTAATAAAGGAGTTTTTACAGTCTTGGGACTTCATCTTTTTCTGTAACAGTTTCTTCTTTCTGTTGTAGAGTTTATTAATGGCAGGGGACCACCAGATTGGCTTCCTTTTTTTGGAGAGCATCTTGATTCTGCTGGGTATGGCTAGTTCCACGCATTTATGTATGTGTTCATACAGTGCATTGGTGTATGATTTGGCAGTCATGCAGCTATTTTCCATTGGCATGGGTGCCGTGAAGTTAGCCACCTCTGTTTTTATGAGCCCAAAGTCAGCTTTGGAGAAGTTTTTCAAGGTGGTTACCTTTGCGGGGGGTATGGGAGAGATGTGACTTTCCATAGTGATTAGTTTATGGTTGAATCTGACCAGAGAGGGATTGACTATTGGTGTAGAGCAATGGTCGCCCATGTTAATAGTAACCAGGTCAAGGATGTTGCTTCCTCTAGTGGGGATCCGAATGAGCTGGTCCAGGGTATTGAAACTAATGAATTCCAGGAAGTGTTGGGCCAGTGTATTGGTTCTTGAGTAGTTTTCCCAGTTGATGGAGGGGTAGTTGAAGTCTCCTAGTATGACAGTGTTGGGTTGGACCTTGTTAGATTCCAGGGTGCTTAGGAACATGGAATGAGAATCTAGGGACATGGTTGGGGACCTATTGCAGGCTATGATCTGGATCACCATCTTAACCAATGTTAGTTGTACCTGAAGTATCTCAGATGCATTATGCTGGGCTACTAGTCTGGAGGTGTGCATATCCTTTATGAATATGGAGACACCACCTCCTTTGGAGCTTTGGTCCATGTTTCGGGGCTGAAAGGTGTGGAATGAGTTATAGCCTGGTAGTGCAAGGCTGCTTTCTGCCGCTTTAAACCAGGTCTCGGTTACAGCACAAATGTCGATATTCTCCATTTTGAGGAGTGCTTCGAGTGAGTGACTCTTGAGATTTAGACATTGAGCATTGAGCAGCATGACCCTCAGAGTGCATTTATTTATAGCTGTTATGGTCGTAATTTGGTCTTTGGAACACCGCCTAAAAAAGACAATACAGGGTTGGCAAGAGCCTTAGCCAGTACCAAGAAACCCAGGGGTGACAGATGCAGGCCATCTCTGGCAAAGCATCAAGGTCTGTCAATCATGTCATCCCAAGCAGACAGATACTGGATCCCCTTAGAATGACACCAGAAACTTAGCCAATTGTTGAAGTCAATCATTTTTTGTTTGTACTGCAGTATCATTCTGGGTGATGGTAGGATACTGCTTAGGGCTAGAGTCATACCTGCCAGGGCCACATAATCAGAGAGCTCCACCATATCTCTTTTCATGTAGTCCAAGGAGGTGCATCTCAGGTCATTCACACCCACATGGACAATAACAGACTCATACTTGTACTTGTTGTGGAGTGACCTGAGTGCATGTGTTATGTGCCGGATTCTAGCACCTGATAGACAGCTGACTGTTACCGTCTCCTTATTCAGTCTAGTGAGTGGGGCATCTGTGTGTCTCACTATAGAGTCAGCTATGATTAGTGTATTGGGCAAGGTGTTTAGCCTTAGGGGCTTAGGTTGATGGGCACATTGTGGAGTTGAGCTATGTGCCCTGAGGTTTGTGCTGTGTTGTGGTGGTCGAGTGCGTTTCTGTCTTGGAGGTCTCTGGTGTTTGGGTAAATTTATATTGAGAGCCTCCATGAAGGTGGATGTGTGGTTGGGGTTTTTATGTGAGAGCTGTGATGATGGTTGTTCTGGAGGGCATGTGTTGACCAGTTAGTCTAGTCTTGGCTGGAGAGGTCATAGCTTCCAATTTGGTGATATAAGTGCATCTTTCACAAGTCTGAGTGTTGGGAGGTAGGAATAGTGGGTTGTCTCTGTATATGAGACATTTGCTACACTGCCTCAGAATGCCCAAGTGCAGCAGGTTAATAGGAGAAAGCACAGGGAACTGCCCTTTAATCATGCCAGGAGAGGTGGTCATAACTACTAAGTACTAGAACTATTTCCATGAAGAATGGCTAGTGCTGCTGGCACTTAGGTGTGCTACAATAATTGCTAATAAAACCTGTTGAACTGCAATGTCTCCCCATAGTTATTTCTCTATGTCTATAGTGACATATATTGTGATGACTATCCTCTTTATCTTCATATTTCCCCTCCCCTTTAAATTTTCCAGGTGATGTGGGCTTCCTACTCAAACCTTAGTTATTCACACTAGTTTCTAACCTACAAAGTGCTGCAGATGAGAACTTTAACACTACCCTCCCCTTACATGGATAGCCACTGAGTGAGTGTCTGGCTTGATGAAAGCCTACTTCCATTGCCTAGATGAGCCGGGGGTCTTTTCAATATGACCCTGATGCCGGATGCAAAATGTACACAGTTACACAACATGAATTTGCTGAGAACATTCTCTGTCATGTGATCATTTTCAGGGAATCATATTATCTCCTTTGAAGTACCATTTGCATCATCTAATCAGTAGGTAACACCGAATTATCAACCTTGTGCAATTTTGCAAATAATTTCTACTCTCTGAGAAAGTTAACCAACTTTGGTAGTTTACATAGTTCTTTAAAACATCATTCTTTGGATCATGTTTTGATGTTTATTTCCACTTTTCTGTCCATCACTGTTCTTTCACCCTTTACAAATGCACATATTTTTTTTCTATTCTTCATTCTGTTTCAGTTAAAATAACTCTATGGATAACCATTTAAAATGTTGCGACTCTCAATGCCAAATGCCAAAATGTGAAGAATGAATGACTAATAATTCAAATTTACATATACTAACCCCCGGATTCACTATCCTTCCGTGCATGACTAAGTTAGTAATGCATGGAATCGGCCATTTAGGAGCATGACGGCAGCGTGCCATGCATATTCATGAAGGCATGCTGCCTGAGCTCATAATCCTACATGGAGCATGTAAAATTTCAAGAAGTGTGTCTGAGAGCAGAACTCTCAGAATATACACAGCCCCACAATGAAGGACTGTAGAAAGGTAGCAAACAATGAGCGAGACCACTCATAGATGTGCACATACTCCCAGCAACATCCCCCCACATGCATAAGAGCAATAGTGAAAAGAAAAAATAAAATAAATACATTTTTTTAATGAAACAGACGAAGTTTAACCATAGGTGCAGAGGTTCGCCCATTGTTTAGCTACAGTCAATGCAGCTTAAATAGCAGAAAGAGGATAAAAAATAAGATATATGCAAATAAAGCAGTACAGCAACAGTGTAGCAGGCAGAGCATTTGCCTTATGAGCAGTCGTTCCTGGTTTGAGTCCCACTGTAGTACATTCAATTTCAAATTACTTTATGATCAATACTTTTAGTTATATAACCTAATAAATAGCATACATTTGTGAAGTGGAGTACTGCATTTAATGCAGATGTGAGGTGTCAGTGTCATGTTGCAAAGCCCACATATAATCACATGTGCCCCATACAGTATCACAAATACAAATGGAAGTTAAACCGTGTAATGAATGATAACTCCACACATCTTGCAAATTCCCCACCTCATCAAGAACCATCACACTAGTACTGCCTAAAATATAGCAGTAGTAAGCAGTAGTAAGCATATTTAAGCAGTAGTAAGCGGGTTTAAGACCATTTCCATGGGGGTAAGCAAAGCGCACACAGGTTAAGCAATATTGAAGGTAACCCTCTGTAAGCATATGCAACCAGAGGTTAGCATTGCTTACCTTTGCGCAAACCCATTTAAACCCGCTTACAATTGCTTAAAAGTGCCTTAATCAGTCTGTATGCATCAGCTGCTGTTCTGGGCAGAAAAAAAAAACAGGCTTGCAGGTCGTGAACCCAGCACCCTCAACACTAAAGTCACAGTAGTTAACCACTAAGCCATCACAGTAGGACATAAGATTGAGGTTCGAACAAACAAATCTTCACCATAGAACAACCAAACTGAACATGTGAAAGGTATCTATGTACAGTGTGATGTTGTATAACCAGCTACATAACATAAATATGTGAACTGGAGTACTGCAGTAAGGCCAGATGTGGGGTGTTATTGTAATAAAGTGTTGAAGTCCCCAGGACCCCATACAGTGTATGTACACATGCATCATGGATACCAGACACATATATAACATGTAATGAAGAATAAATCAATGCCAAAAGGAAAATATAATGCAAATTAAATATTAAGCAATGCTAAGAGTTGCACAGCTCAGCTTACTTGGTGTAAGCAAAGTGTAGGCTAGCTAACTCAATCTGCCCATAGGTATAGCCCTTTAAGCAATGCCAGCATTAGATAAGCAGGTGTGCCCATAGCTTAGCCTTTTCAAAACCGTCCAATCATGGAAAAGTGCGGGAAATTGGGCATATTTAAACCCCACAGGTGGGACTACTTCCCATAACTGGTTGCAGCTCCCTCCTGTAGGCAGAATGGCTGGAGTAGGGGAAGGCACTCGATTTCAAGCGCAGAGCTGGGGCATCCAGGAGTCCAGATTCATGGTATGGCTCCTGGTAAAACACCATGAGCAGAGACTACTGCAGGGCCAGTACCAGTGCTCCCAGTATAAAGCAGAGGCCTGGAACAGTCCTGCCCATGACCTCACACTCCTTCCTCAACTTACACAAGCAAATAAGACTCCTAGTGAAGTCCTCCAAAGCTAGCAATGAATCCAAATTAGCTTCCCTAACAAAGAATAACCACAAGGCATTCTTTAGTTACATCCATAACCTCAAAGGTAAGGCCCAGATTTGCACTGAACTCATAGTTAATGGTAATACAGAAATAGAACCTGTGGATATAGCAAACCTGTTGACTGACAGGTTCAGTGAAAACTTTACTCCTCTGCCCCTGACACATATATGCCAAAGCATCCCTAACACCTGTCCCCACCTAGTAACTCCAAGGAAAATGTCTTAAATGCCCTCTCTGAGGCCAAAAACACATCTTCTATGAGACAAGACAACATCCCAGGCTGTGTTTTACATGGGTTAAAACAGGAATTAGCATCACCACTAAGCACACTTTTCAGTCACAGCCTAAGCAATGGCTTTATCCCAGTGTAATGGAAAACAGCTACCATCAGACCTCTGCACAAAGGAGGTGCATCCACAGACCTCAGGAACTGCAGACCCATTAGTCTGACCAGCCTTATCTGCAAAGCCATGGAACGAATCTTCATGGACCTTATTAACAACAATATAGGAAATCTCCAAATTCTTGAACCCACCTAGTTTGGCTTTGTTGAGGGGAGATCATGCCTGTTAAACTTGATGGACTTCTTCGAGACAGTCACTAAAGCCCTAGACAAGGGCAAATCTGTTCATATGGCTAACTTAGACTTAGCCAAGGCCTTTGACACAATCCCCACTCAGGCATCATTGATAAACTCACCCAGCTGGGTATTAACCCATATATACTGTGTGGATTATTGTCAGGTGGGTTGCAAACTGGCTCACTGACAGAACTCATACAGTCAAAGTAGAAGACTCCACCTACTCCAGCAGACCCGTAACCAGTGGTGTTCCACAGGGATCAGTTCTGGGACCCCTACTGTTTAGAATCTACTTCTCCAAAGTGCAGGCTAAAACTAAAGGACTGTGGCTGAGAAAGTTTGCTGATAACTGCAAACTGGGAACGATCATCAATACCCCTAGTGATGTCGACATCTTGCAAGGTCTTACACAGACTAATGACTGGTGCCAAAGTCATGAGCTTAAACTTAATGCAGAAAATTGAATTATCATCCCCTTTAGTAAGGGTGATGTTCCTGCAGACTACCACATCAATAGCAATGCCCTAAGCACACAGTCAGTGGTGAGAGATTTGGGCACACAGGTTGACAACAACCTTAACTTTGATCACCATGTCTCCACACTGGTTAAAAGTGAATTTTATATTGCTCATCTCATAAATAAGGGCATTGCCTCCAAGAAAAAAGAGGTTATAACCCCTGTACTCTTTTCTCATCAGGGCAATAGAGTAGAATGCTCCATTTGGTATATTTCTTTCCAAACACCTGCAGCAATTAGACAGACCACAAAGATTCCTTACAAAGAAAATTCAGGGTCTTCAAGACCTGCCTTATGCAGACAGACTGGAACTATTGTCACATTAGTCTGTGTCATACAGACTGCTCAGAGGTGACATGTGCCTTGCATATAGAGCAATCTCTGTCCCAGCCATAATGGAAATGCTGCACATTCGCAAGTCAAATGGCATACAGGTCATTCACTCAAAGGACCTTAACCTGGTATGTGACATCAACAGAACATGCTGGAGAGACAGATTTGTCTCACAGAGATTGCCCCACTTTTGCAACAAGCTTCTTATTCATGTTAAACAAAGCCCCTTGTTGGCCTTATTTAAGCGTAATTTGGATGATTGGATGGGTAACCAGAAATTTATCTCATGGGTTCCACCTGTTTCCTTCTTGGACAGGGGCAATAGGTGCTGATTTTAGTTTCTGCTTGAACCAGCTACTCTTGGAAACATGGGTTGAACTTGGCAAGGTTTGTAAGGCCCTGTGGCCATTAGCCTAGTAGCCTCCTATGATCCTATTAAGGCTTCCTTATTTGACTAAAGTAAGCCAAACAACTTGTGGTGTGAATGTCAATGAAGTTTCATGTGAATCTGCTAACTTAAGCAAACACAGAGTGACTTCTTATATGAAACAAATAAGCATTCATGCATTGTTTTTAACTCTTTAAAATGCTAAACATTAATATAACACCAACACTGGTCTAATATGAAAATATGGCTTATTTGAAAGATTATACAGATATGAAAGTAGTAAATTTGAAATGGGTGTGAATCACATTATAATTAGCATTAATATTTAGTGTTGTGCTCCTTTAGTGCAAAGGGCTGAATATAAAACTCAGTACAAGCATGCTGATGTCTATAGCAGAAAATGTAAAATGTCTAATTAAAAACACAATTTGATTATGGCTACATGCAACTATATTGGATAACACATATAATCATTTCAACCAGCTTTTGATTTTAGTCAGTGATTGTTTGATTTGCTTCACATTCTTAGCTCATTATGTGAGAAATATATGGATTTTAGTAGGTTGCTTATGAATATGGTTACTGAATGACAGAAAGCCAATTGTCAGATTTTACTTTCTTTGAAGAGTGTATATAAACTATGTATGTCTTGATATATATTTTAATATTTTCTATGATTCTGAGCAAGCCAAACAGTAATTCATCTCAAATTGTTCAGACTTTAGAATTATAAAATGACTAGGGAAGAATGATAAAGTGAAGCTATCTTTTGAGAATAAAGAAAGGGAAAAGAAAAGGAGGAACATATAATAAATTATGAGCATTGTCTCTAACCTTTCAAGAGAAGGAAATATTGTAATTACTGAAAAACTCAAATCTTGAATTGCATTTTAACTAAAATATGCTACATACTGCAAGTGAAAAAATAGGTTTTCAGCATTACAGTATTATGACAGTTCTTATTAGAAATGTTTAATCAGTAGATTTAAATATTACTAATATCATGCTGATTTTAAATAGTCATTCAGCTGAAATCTGATTCTACATTTATATTTTAAGATGTTAGCAAGGTTTTGTTTCAAAATCCTTTTATCAACAGCAATAAATATGAAAAGGTGCAAAGAATTATTATTTCAAAGTGGGAACAATATTAGCAAATGACAAACATACCTAGTTTGATTATTTATATTTGTAAAGAATATAGTATTGTCTGTCTAGAGACAGCAGTCATCCAGAGCATAATCTCTCTACCACAAACAATTACTACTCAGCAAGAAAGACCATCAGGTTTTTGAAATAGCCAAGTGTATTTGCACTCCAAGTTCTCTGTGAAGACACAGCTAAGCTCTGCAGCTTTATTTAAGTAAGGAGAGCCTTTCTCATGTTTACCATATACTGGGAGTTATCTGTGACAGCTACTGGTTATTGCATAAGGAAAGTATTGGATAGTGCTGCCATTAGGCTTTTTTAAAACAAAATTTAGTCATCTCCCTTCCTCTCCTTGCTATACATATGCCTTTAATACCATACCTACTTAGTGGGCTGCAGACAAAGAATACCTACTGCTACAGACCCAAGAAAGGACCACAACGTATAAGGACTTCCCCTTTATTTGGGGAAACATTAAGAACACAGCTATGAAACACAGTTGGTTTGTCATGTTTGTTGTTTGTTGTGCTGTGCTTTTCATATCTTCCCCTAGTGCCATTTTTAATCCCACATTCCTCTTTCCTTTCAGAGAGATCATAATAATTCTAAATTGCCCACAGCTGTGTTGTGTAGCATCTCTCAATGTTTTTCTTATATGTTGTACTTGCCAAAACATTTACCTACCTTTATTAGAGCTGTTTAGCTTCACCAAGAAAGCTTACTTCCAGTTCCATAGATTGTTAATTTTGTTGAAATAAGGTTGCATTCATGGGAGGTCCCACTCTACAAGGATTTACTCCACTCACCTACTCTACCAGCAATTCCCCCCTACCATTTTTACCTCTCGATTTAAACACCCACATCCACAATCAGCCACAATGTACATCTAATACATAATCCTCAACCAAGAGGAGCTGACATAAAATAATTAAATCTCTATTGCTATTCTACCAAGCAAATTAACTTAGCCTTGCTTATGCCCAAACAGCATCTGAAGAATTGCAAAAATATAAACAACAAAACCTAGAGATATATGAACAATGTAAAAAAGAAATTTGGACATGGGAAAGAAGGAGAGATTTGATATGGGGCAATATTTATGCAAAGAGAAAGACAAATTAATCAATATAAAGAAAGCAGGTGGTGGTGCTGCGGTAGCGTTGTCGCCTCACAGTAAGACGCTGAGCTAGAGCATCTTCTGCATGGAGACATGCGTGAATGGGCATACCTTCGTTGAAGGTTGTGCATTAGGGCTGGCAACTCAGCACGTAAAAATCAACTGCCAATCATTAGCGGACCGGAGTTCTGCTGTGGCAACCCCTAACCGGGAAAAGCCGAAAGACACAACAACAACAACAACAACAACAACAACAACAAGCCTCAAATATATTCAACAAAAAATACAGGCAAAGGCATCCGGATATGGAAAATTTTACAATAAGAAAAATAATATCACAAAGATGGAATGTAGAAAAGAAGATTAGTAAAGTAGAGGTTAAAAAATAGAAGTTGAGGTTATGGAGTGCTTGAGAAGTGAAGAATTTGGTATAGAAAGTCTGATACACGTTACATCACAGCATGATGGATTGAGTCCCCAAAGTAAGGGGAAAAAGGAAGATCAGGAAACATCTGAAGAGGAAATATGGACATGGGAAAGAAAAATAGATTTAATATGGTGTAATATTTATGAAAAGGAGATAGCAAAACTAGCCAATACAAAAAGAGCAGCACCAAAGATATCTGAAGAGGAATACAGGCAAATGAATCCAGATATGGAAAACTTTACAATACAAAAAATAAGAAGACAAAGAGGAAAAGTTAGGGAGTACCTACAAAGTGAAGGATTCAGTGTAGGAAAATCAAATGCAGAAAGCACCGCAACAGGATAGAGCAATGGATATCTGAATTAAGGGGAAACCAGCGGAACAGGAAGCAACTGGTCAGGTGCCATATCAAGATATTTTAAAGCCTTCCACAGGAAATCAGTATAAACATTCACTTGAAGGTAGACAGCAAAGAAAGGAACAGGAAACTGTAGAAACTCTGACGTAGTCAATGTTGAGGAGAGATAGGTCAGTGAGTTCCCATATGGCAGAGCAACAGATGACACAGGATGAAATTGAAGAGAAGGTGCTACAAGAAGATGATATAGAACTTTCTATGGAATGCCCACAGGAAATGGAAATCAAGGGATGTGCCCTCAGTTTGGAAGAAAATGAGTAAGAGAAGAGTTGCTAGATTTAATAGACATGGATAGATATATTAAGATCAATGAGAGAAATAGACTGCAGAAGATCACTAAAACCCAAAAAGTCAGAAGTCTGATAAAACAAATGAAACTGATAAAGTTCTACCACAAGAACACAGGATAGTGAGGGAAAGGAAGGGAGAAATCGAATACCATCATGGAAGTATCGAACAGAGAAAACTATAAAGCAATTAAGACAAGAAGTGTCACTCTTAGAAGACTATAGAAGAGGGAATAGATTAACAAAAATACTAAGAAAGATAGATGTAATTAAAGCAAAGCACAGTATTAGAACAGACCAGGATCTATTGTGTACTATTGCAAATAAAATAAACATTTCAGCACAAGCAGAAAAAATTAAAAGATACACAGATAAATATAAAGGAAAATTACAAAATAAGCAATTTATAGATGACCCAAAAAAGTTTTATAGAGAATTGGGGAATAAGGTAAAAGGAATTGAAAAACTGCCAAAAAAAGGAAGTATATACTTTTTGGAGAAGTATCTATGAAGATCCTGTGGAACATAACAAAGATGTTAAATGGATAGAAGTAAAAGAAAGAATAAGAAATTTAAAGATGCAGGATATGAAATGGGATGAAGTAACAGCCAGAGGGATTGAGACTAAGTTAAGAAAAACCTCTAATTGGAAACCCCAGGCTCAGATGCAGTACCTAACTTTTGGTCGAAAGTAGTAACATCTTTGTACGAGAATTTAGCCATGAGTGAGAACTATTTATATGCACACCCCGAACAGACCCCAGCCTGACTAGCAACAGGCAAAACAATTCTCCTTCTTAAGAGTGAACCTGCAAGAGACCCTAAAAATTATAGACCAATAACTTATACCACCAAAAGATGAGCAAGCCTGGAACACAGTCCCTGGGATTCATGAAGTGTGCGCCAGGCGCAGGCATAGCATCGGCAATCTAATACCAAATATGGCTGCCGAACGATTCAGGTACGAGCTGTTTCCACATGCACTACCTGCATACGCCATGGCTGCACAGCTTTAGGTGCATGTATGCTAATTACCCCATGCGCAGCAGCATAGCATACAAATGAAAGTATATAGCAATTCAGGAAGTGGTGCAGGTGTAGTATAAGCATGCAGAAATGTAAACCGAAAAAACGGTTTACATTTTTTCAAACACATATTATACTGTTAATATATGCCAATGGCTAAATATATAGCCATCGGCATAAAACAAATGCACAACATATAAAAAATAACATTTAATGTCATGCCCACACTAACGCGAAGTAAAATCGCAATGCATTGGTGTGCAAATGGGATCACAATGAAAATATATTGATATGTAATAAAACTGCAATGTAACACATTTCATGAATTCCCCATAATAGACAATGGCACGCATGCTACACCACACCATGGCGCAAGGTTTGCTAAGGGGCTGTGACAGTGTTCTGCGTGGTAACTAGGAATTAGTAGTCAATGCCATGCAAATGAGACAAGTAATACTGAATCACAAAATCCTCACCAGCGTAAGGATGTACCTCACAGTGTAGCGGTACAACACTGAGGTGTGGCCTGGAGATAAAGATGACATCAAGAGAGGGGTGCGCCACCTTAGTTGTAAGCACATTGGAGCATTGCTAATCCAGTTTGCCTGTTGCTAAGCAAAGCCGCAGGATAGGGGTGTGTTGAAGTAGCCATATCTTTGCTTAGCTGAGAGCACACAAGGTAACTGAATGTGCATGTGAACATGGATGAAAAGGCGCTCGAAACCCGGTAAATGGCACCAGAGCTGAAATAGGAAGGATACAGGAAGAAAATAAGGAAATGCTGCAGCATGGTAATTGGAGTACAAATGAGTAATTAACACCTAGGAACCCACAATGGGCCATTGACAACAGCTAACAAGGCTGCTAGCAGCTACCTGCAGAACAGGAAAGGGGAGGTGCCGTACTGCAAAGAAAAGAGAACTGTCACAGCAGAACAAAGCAAACTTGCAGTAGATCAGCTACATAACATATTTTGCTACACAATCCTGGGTTGGGAAAGTACAAAACAAGAAAGCCGGCAGCTGGATGCATGCCTGACAATGGAAGGGGAATCGGGTTGAAAAGTGAAGTAAAGGGCAATAGATGAATGACGGCAGCCAAGTGTAATTCAACACCAAAGGCCCCACAATAGCAGTACCTGCTGTAAAACCGATAATTAAGATATCCTGCAGCTGGAATTGCACATACACACCCAATTGCAACAGCAGCATCCATAGCACAATAATATAAAGTGTGAAAGCACCTCACACACACTTGTATATTCCCAGACACTCTGCACCATTGGTGTATACAGACAGGGAACTTTTAATATGTACATGTTAGGGGCTGCCAAAGCTTTGATTCACCAGCATGTGTTGGAGACTGAAGGTGGTGTGGAGGATGATGCTGACAACCATCTCAGGCACTGGAGGAGGAGAAGAGTGGTCAGACCCAGGGTAACTTGCTAGGGGCTACATGATCTGGAGATAGTATGGCATTACAGGGTGGACAGGGACACCATACAGCAACTTGGTGAGCTGTGCTGGCCACCTCAGAGCCAGAAATAACAGAGGGGAACCCATCCCAGTGGACACGAAGGTATGTGTAAGCTTGAGAATACTAGCCACAGGTACCTTTCAAAGGCCAACTGGGGATATCATGGGGATCTAACAGGCATCAGCATCCAGGGTACTCCACTAGTTCCTGGATGCCATGTTACCACATGCCAATAAGCACATATACTTCCCCTGAATGCAGGAGGAGTTGGCCAGCAATATGCGTCTCTTCCACCATGTGGCAGAATACCCTGAGGTACTGGGTGCAATAGACTGCACACACATACACATCAAGTCACCACCTGGTGAGCAGGGTAGGCAGTACATAAACCGCAAGGGGTACCCCTCCATCAACTGCCAGGTCATGTGCAATGCCCAGGGCATTATCATGGATGTGTGTGCTGGCAGCCCTGGAAGCTATCATGACTCCCACATCTGGCATGCCTCACAGCTGTTTCAAGTATTTGCCAGGGGGGACATCCCATATGGCCACCTGGTGGGGGATGCTGGCTATGCACTGGAACCATGGATGATGACTCCCATCAGAAATGCACACATACCCATGCAAGAATGCCATAATGAGGCACACGCACAAACCAGAATCATCATAGAGTATGTGTTTGGGATGCTGAAATCACAGTTCTGTTGCTTGGACATATCTGGTGAAGCCTTGCAGTACTCTCTAGGCATGTGTGCCCACATCTTCATAGTATGTGCCATGCTACATAATATGATGCTGTGGAAACAGCTGCAGCAGGGACAGAATGGTGAAGGCCCTCACAGCCCACCACCATTGCTAAGGGCCCCACAGGCACAGAGGGTCTCAGACCATGAACACCCTGCACCAGCCCCAGTAGGCAGACAGAGGTGTGCCCAGTATGCCCATGTCTTGGCAAAGAGGGAACATATAGCACACACACTGGCAGTGTAGGCACCTATGGACTGACACTCTTCTCCACCTGCACACACAGTAAACACAGATGGCACACACACACGACCACCTGTAAATTGTCATGTATAGGTGGTCTATTGTGTGCATCCTACATAGGCAGTCTTCAAGCTATTGTACACACAACTGCCATTGGCACAAGGTAAGTCAATATCTTAACAGTAAATTAAGCTATCAGCATGTGTTGATACTGTATGTATAGGTTCATAGGTACATAGGTAGGTACTTGCCTAACTGCCAGAGGCCATTCATAAGCCTAGCCAAAATGTGTCTGCTGTTGCCACCCCACTGATTAACTAACTGTCCCTCTGTGGAGCAGAGCCAATTGTGGGATCTCTGGGGTGTATCCACTGTTCCCCACCCACTCTGCAAGGATTCTCTGGAGTGTTAGCAAGTGGCTCCGTATAATGCAATCAGGGATGTAGTTCCAAAGCATGGGGAGTACCCGTGACAGGAATCTGCCAGTCCAGCATCTTCCAGTTATGGTTGTGGCAAGGTGTAGCTCATTACAGTGTGTGGCTCACTGTGACATGGATTCCCATAGGTGGAGCATATCCATTAAGCCTGACTTGGACATGGCTTTGTTGGCCAGCAAATATCATCTCTGAGTAAATGAGATGCCACTGAGTGATGCAAGAGTTCATACAGTCTGGCAGCATAGGACATGTCTGAGGGCATTATTCCTATTGGTGAGGTACGTTTGTGGCCCTTCCAGCTGTTGGATGTGTCTTCTGAGGTACATCCAAAATGGGTTATCATACTCGATGATGGGATTGATGAGTGATGAGTAAAGGGGCACAATAACCTCAGTCTGTTTAGATGCGAACCCTTAAGTAATCAGATGGCCTACATAGACGGATGTCCTAACTACTTCGCAGATATGACTGTCAAAGGAGAGATCACCATCTAATGTAGTCCTCACATACCCATTACGTCGTCTGAATTATAGTGTCTGCCACTCATGTGTGTGTGTGTGTGTGTGTGTGTGTGTGTGTGTGTAGTTTCCCAAAATGGAATGACCATGCACTATGTGGCCTTTAGCTGGAGGCCATGACTCGGACATCCTGGTTGGTCTATGTGAGGCCCCTTGAAGGACATCTGTGACAGCTGAACTGTCAGTTATGGCTCCCAGTTTGCAGTAATCACATGACACAGTCTGCTGTAGTCCACCTGGGTTAGCCCGTACCTCTGAGAAGTATATGGAAAACAGTAGGGGTCCCAGGACTGAGTCCTGTGGGACACCAGTTGTGACTGGTCAAGAGTTGGACCTGGAGGCTGCTAGGCTTACCATGTGGGTTCTCTGTGTAAGCCTGTTGGCAAACCAACCTGTGATATATGGGTGTATGTACTGGCTAGTGAGTGTAGAAATAACATCTGAGTGGGGAATGGTGTCAAAACCCTTGGCGAGGTCCAGGTAGTATGTGTGAACTACCACACCCTACACCTAAAGTCTAGGTGATTGTAAGATGTCAAACAGGTTCAGTAGGCATGATCTGCACTCAGTCAAGCTGACCTGGGTTGGGTCAAGTGTCTGGAGGTTACCATTGTCTATGTTAATGAGTGCCATGAGGATGCACTCCATAGCCATGCAGATCAGTCTACTCAGGCTTATGGGGTGGTAGTTAACATGGTCAGTTGTGTCACCACCTCAGTGGAGTGGAGTAGCTGTTGCCATGCACCATTGAATGGTCATGTAGCCTGTGTAGAGGCTGATGTTGAATTGCTATATTAGGCGGGGGGGTGTCCCTTTGTCTTGTAGTGTCTGTCTGCAGGATGCAGTCTGGGATACCATCTGCCTCCATTGATGCTCTGTCATGCCATGTGAAAGGGCCATTACCACCTGTATGTCTCAGATGTCTGGGATACTGTACATTTTGGGTATTGTTGTGGGCCCTGTAGGGGGTGAAGCTTGCACCGAATGTATCATCAAGTGTGTTGGTGATATCAGTAGGGTCAGTATATTCAGTGCAATATTGCACCAGCACAGTGCAAATCTGTGTGTTACTGCTTGGATCCTTGACATAGCCAAAGAAGCCTTTGTGTTCATTATCTGAATCCATGCCTATTTACCTGCGGATGTCAGCCTTGGATGATTACATGAGTAAAATAAGTGTCATGCTAATACTGGTCACGGATGTCTGCATGTCGTGGGATTTGCTGTTGTTCTGGACTACTGTCCTACTTCTGTTGTATAGCCTGTATATTGCGGGGGTTCAGCAGACTGGTGTCCTTGTGTAGGAGTAGTGAGTCCTGGTTTACCATTGATGGCATGACCCATACATCTTTGTAGGTGCTTATAAAGTGCATTTGTATTTCTGTCTGTATCTTGAGCAGTGTCATCCCTGAGAGTGGGGGCTGTGAACCCTCCCACCTCTGTCATTAGTACTATGAATTTAGCTGTAGGAAAGGTATTCACTGTGTGTTCCTTAGGTGGGGGAGATGGTTGGGAGTGGAAATCATCAGTGAATAGTTCATGGTCAGATCTAAACAGTGACCAGTTTACCTCTGCTGTAGTGCACCTGTTGCACACGTCAGGGATTACCACTTCTAGTATGTTTTCACCTCTCATTAGTCCATCTACCAACTGATACAGGCCATATGAGGTGATAAATCCCAGGAAGTGCTGGGTCTGGAAGTAAATACTCGAGTAGGTTATCCAGTTAAGTGTAGGGTAGCTGACATTGACCAATAACAGGGTGTCTGGTAGGACTGTCATGTTTACCACTGTCTCCAGATAGTTGTAGTGGTGCTCTTGGGTCATGGAGGGTTATCTGCAGCAGCTCACAGTTTGCATTCCATTCGTGCCTGATGTTAGCTGTACATGGATGATCACAGAGGTATCATGCTGCCCCACTAACTTGTAGGTGTAGGTATCCCCGATGAATATGGATACACCCCCTCCATGTCTATGCCAGTCCATGTTCAGTGGCTGAAATGTGTGTTATGGGTTGTAGTCTGGTAGTGCCGGTGTGCTCACAGGAGCCTTATACAGGTCCCAGTCACAGAACAGATGTAGATGTTGTCCATACTGAGGGGGGCTGTGAGTGCGTGCATGTTGTGAGTACTACCCCTGGTGGTAAGTAGCCTAACCCTCACTGATTCTGCTATTGTGCAGTTCGTGGAGGTGAGATTCACCTCTGAGACCTGCCTAAAAATGGCACCATGGGGATGCCAACAGCCTTGCCCAGCATTCCAAAGCCTTAGGCTGACACATGCAAGTTGGTATGGCATTGTTGCAGGCATGTTTCCCATCTGTGCTTGTGTCACATCTTTCCTGTAGGTAACCTATTGGTAAGCAATACAAAGCCTGAAACCTATACAAGTCCACTAGCTTCCAAGATAGGGTTTTGGAGTGGTTATGTATCAGTAGTCTTTATGCTCTTGCTGTACTTAACTGTTGTCTGACTACATGGTGATTTTACACTGTATATTGTGATCAGAAAACTCTGTATAATCACATACGATGTTGGAGATGGCTTGCACTGTAGAGGTTCACAGATAGGTAGTAGGCTATCTGCCCAAGGGCATTTAGAAGCATAGCTACAGTGTGGTGGCTTTTTCTGCACCATTGATGAAGTAACTGAGCCTCTGTCAAGCATAGCCAATGAAGTGATTCCAGGCAGAGTTGCTGGAAGCTGTTGAAGACTGGGGTGCACTGTAGGGTGATAGGGGCACATAGAGATTTCAAAAGGATATGTTAACATAACAACCCAAAAGCATTCAATTTCCCCAACAGGTCTTGCAGCTATAAAACTGGAGTGGCTCCCCCAAACCCCTGGCTGTATGTTTCTGGGACACATGATCCCAGGGGTGTATATACTGTTGCCCAGTAACACATCAAGGTTTCCCCTGAAGTGTGTCAGTGAGGGGCTATGCCAAATGTAGTTAGGATGTTAATATATAGTCTCTGAATTCATGTGTTATGTCAGTATTTCGAGAAGCTCACTGGGTGTGGGTGACTTCGCCTGTTGTGTAGCCAAGCTTACACATAGGATTCGTGGACATAGGAAATAGGCAGAAGGAATGTTAATGTCAATAGTGTAATGGCTACAGCATTTGCATAATATCTGTGCAGTGGTGATTCAAATCCCAATAAAGTCAAAGATGTTTTACATGTTACATAGAATACCTTTACCACAGCTTGCATATATAGGTAGTATTCCACAGAATAATAAACATTTGGAACACGTATAAACCCATGTGTGCTGGTGAGTACAGTTAACAGACAATGTAATGTTATGTAAGCACATAGTGAGATGTTACGTCACTGAAATGTATATATCCTGAGTAGTTAGCAGAAGTGGCCATATTTGCATGCACAGGTTGTAAGATGTAAAGTTTGTTTAACTGTGTACAACCACTGGTATAATGTCACACAAACACTTTTAAACCTGCTTAAACCTGCTTAAATTAGCCTTATTCTGTAGTAACATCAAAAACGAACCTCATGCACGTGAGCAATTGCACAGCTCAAGGCAAAAATTCAGAAGAACATCAAGCAAGCCAGCAAACTGTTGCCTGAAAGAAAATTTATTATATAACTGTAAAAAACATATATAAAAACAACAAACAACCAGACCGGTTTCGGCTGGCACAAAAACCCAGCCTTCCTCAGTGTGAAATTGAATATTCAGATGTTGTTGTTTAAGTACATGCAGCTGAAAGTTCATTGGTTCCACCTAAAATTGTTCATTTAGACCAGGTGGGAACAATCCACCTAGTTTAACAATCCACTTTTTTTCTTTGGAATTAAGAATTGAGTGCCAACCTGTTTTGCTGAGTCTGTTACCTTTTATAACATCAATTACCATAAAGGAAAATGTTGTAGTTTTATGTAACAGTTGATGTTTATATAGAGCATTGTTGACCTTTTTATTTTTGATGTTACTTACATGTTCAGATATTCTGTGTCTAAGGGGACATGAAGTTTGCCCAATGTAGAAGGATCCACAAGTACACATAGCCAGATAGATCAACCAGTCAGTACTGCAGTTAGCAAAAAAATTAACATCATAAACTATGGCAGAGTTACGACTGGTAAATTGTTTGGATTTACTTACTTTATCACAATTAGTGCAATGACCACATGGAAAACAACCAGTCAGGGGTTCCCCTGTAAGAGTAGTCTGTAATGCCTGAGACTGCCTATTGTCATGAGAATGTTTATAATGGAATGCAATGGTAATTGATGTTATAAAAGGTAACAAACTCAACAAAACAGGTTGGCACTCAATTCTTAATTCCAAAGAAAAAAAGTGGATTGTTAAACTAGGTGGATTGTTCCCACCTGGTCTAAATGAACAATTTTAGGTGGAACCAATGAACTTTCAGCTGCATGTACTTAAACAGCAACATCTGAATATTCAATTTTACACTGAGGAAGGCTGTGATTTTGTGCCAGCCGAAACCGGTCCGGTTGTTGTTGTTTTTATATATGTTTTTTACAGTTATATAATAAATTTTCTTTCAGGCAACAGTTTGCTGGCTTGCTTGATATTTTTCTTATTCTGTAGTAAAACACGTCTAATACATCACAGGTGTTGAACCCTGGACCATGCACACCACAGTCATGGGACCTACCACTAAGCCATCTAATCTGTATACATGGTAAGTTGTCATTAGACTACAACTTATACTACAGGCATTTCACAGTACAGCCCACAAATGGGACAGTCACTTTATGTACATATGTACAGTACATTGTAATGTACTGTAATGTGTGAATCAACACATAAAAGTCTACATATGTATAAGTGTTACAAATTAATACTAAATATATCTATATATCTATATATATATATATATATATATATATATATATACATATAGTAACATCTATAGCCATATATATATATATATATATATATATATATAAACATCTATGAACACACTTTGTGACACAGAAGCATTCCAAATGGATAGAAGTGTACACAAAACAAATGCAGCTCTGGTATTATAACTATTAATATTAACCTAATTCCCCATAAAAGCAATGGTTGCTGTGTATGTGGAGATTGGTGTGGGGGAGGACCACTGGCTAAAGGAATATGCATCAAGGAGAGCCTGTGTCGATTGTTCATTACATGAACTGGAGGGGTACACATGGAGTATAGGCACAATGTAAAAAGGACACAAAACAAGAACCATTCTCATCCATAATACACCTTGTCAGGTCACATTCAACACTGACTTCAACAAACATATGAACATTAACAGGTATCATACATATGTACACCAACTGATTTACACATTTGTTTGCAATAGTAAGGAACGGCTGTAGTACACTCTACATACTAAACACCATAAAAGTTGTACATATCTCAGATGCCTCAGTGGTAAAGCCAGTGACTGTGGTGTTCATGGTCCCAGTTTCAAGGGCTGTTACGTCATTTTGAGGTCCCGAATAAGGGATGTTGGATGCACGTTATTAAAGCACTTGTAAGCAGACGTTAGCGGGTTATTGCGCCGGTAAGTGCCGGTAAGCGGTGCTTAAACATGACTACATGGATAAGTGCCACACAGGTTTAACCTTTGCTGAACATCGCACAGATCATGGGCAAAGCCGCTCACAACTGCTGAAATGTGTGTTAATCACCCTTGCACTACCAGTGCCTGCTCTGAGAGGTAAAATGACCAGTGCCAGGATTAGAACATGCAATCATGTACACAATCTTCACAACAACCTACCACTAAGCTACCTGAGATGTATTAACAACAGTTATGTATTCTGACAGGTTAAAACACAAAAGGGAGGATTGTGTGGAAATAGGACAAACTTCCATGTACCCAATGAAAGGTGTACAATATATATCTATACATATATATATATATATATATATATATATATATAAATCAACATATATATATATATATATATATATATATAGAGAGAGAGAGAGAGAGAGAGAGAGAGATATGTCAATATATAGGGATATACATATATATGTAGATAAATAGATAGGTTAACAACATCTACACAACCATGGAGGTACATATAAACAGGATACCTACCAAATACCGAATGCTTGACATACCAACGCACGTAATCACGAGGCTTAAAGACCGAAAGACCACAGTACCAAAACACCAGAAGCGCAAGTTTTGAAATCCCGATGTTAAGGGTCTCTTAGTTAGTGCTTCTGGTGTTGCGGTTCAGGTAGGTTACTGTGTGTAAGTGTGTTTCTGAGGGCTTTAGTGTGTGTATGTGTGTGTTCTGAGTGTGTTGTGAGTTTCTAGAGGACTGTAATGTGTGGGTGTAGGTTTGCTTTGTGTGTCTGTTTGTGCAATCTCGGAGGTAGAATATTAAAGTAGGGGGGGTGTGGGGGATGCAGCCACCCACATGGGGGGGGTGTAGGGGGGTTTGCCCATTTGCCCACCTGCTCATACGTAGTGTAGGATGGTTTGTTTGGATGTGGTGGGTAGCAGTGTGTCTGTGTGTGCATGTGTGTGTTCTGTGTTTGTGTTACTTTCTCAAGTTTGACTGTCGCGAGTTTGAATGTTCGGTAATGTGGGGTTTGGGAGTCTGGGCCTGGTACTGTGGGCATCGGAATTATGTGCATTTGGGATTCCATAGGTATCCCGTATACAGCGGTTGAAGTGTTCATATATGAGTATAACATGGACCATAGCAATCACACATTCCGCCACGACCAAACTATATGAACAAAGGATATGGAGAATATATGCCTATACACTATTACAAATATGTGCTATGGACATGAACCAAGGATAGGGTTACCACCTGTCCCACTTTGCGAGTGACAGTCCCTCTTTGGACGGTTGTGTCCTGACCAAAAATATTAAAAATGGCAAATATCCTGAGATTGTAGGACATAATTATGTCCCATATTTTATGTAATCATTGCATAAAATAATTATTTCTGTATCTAAAATACCTAAATGTTACAAAAAACAGGATAAGCAACTAAACTGCTACAAGAATAAGCTTTTATTTAGGCAAAAAAAGTAAAGTTCTGTCCTTTGTACTGACTGTGGGTATGTGTTGGCCTGTAAAATCTGATGTGTCCTGAAAATGTCCCACTATGGCCATTTGAAAAGGTGGCAACCCTAGCCAGAGAGGGTTAGTCACCAACACAACTCCAATGACTGCAAATACCTATGACAGAAATACACCAACAACTTTCATGTAGCAACACTTTATTACATTCCGATGTATTGCCGAAAGGATTCAAGGACTAACATTACGTGCATGCCATACAGGAACCATTTAACAGTGCCTTAATGAATCAGCCTGCAATTACCATAGTATTAGTCCACTAAAGGATAGGTGTTCAAATAGGGAAGGAACCCTCACACACATATCGAATATGTATAAAAGCAGTTCCTACACACCTGCATCTGCTATGTACACCCACCAACATCTCCCCCACACCCAAACCAATTACAATACATACTGTAATAACATCACAAATCATTCACTTACTGTACGACATCTGCAGAAGTCTTAACATACCTTGTCAGAGACACACTAACATGGCCCTATGTGACATAGTTGCTGTTATACAATGGAACATATGCTGATGTTACAGGGTTTGTTTGCACTAATCCCATTTCAGAGGGTTATGTGTACACCAGGAAGTGTTACCAATTACTGATTAACAGCACAGTATGATACACATTTATACCAAACCAAACATGTCTGGTGAGCACACTGTAAACCACCTAACATTATATGCATAGCCATACAGCCTTGAGCTGCTCAAACATCCTTGCAAAACTGAAACATCTGCAGAAGTATCAGGTAAAAACAAACCCTGCATAAGTAGCAATGATCTGAAATATAACAGCTGTACTCACATGTAGAACAACATCTTCTAGGCATTACACACAATCCATGGGAGTCATGAAGCTAATATATCTCTGTGTGTCTCCATATAGCTGTTGCAATACAACACAAACAACACATCCAGGCCGTCTTCCTCAAAAGTAAGGCAAAGTGACAACGCCCAAGTGGAGTACTCAATTATACACCACTGTTGCCATGATATTGGCTAATGGAGTAGCTGCACAGCTGATGTGCATGTAATTAACTACTTTGGAACACCAACTGGTGGTCAGGATAGCACATCTTACTGATATTTAACTATAAAAGGATGGCTTGTCACACATTCAAACCATCTGTATATAACAGCAGAACATTACAAAGAAGATCAAAACACAAACTGAAAAAGATTGAAATAACAGTCAACAACACCTCGGGTTACTAATAAGGTATGTAGAACACTCAGTATGTCTGTGTATTTAGTACCTGTTCTGTAATAATTAAAGTGTACGCAATGCATATAGTGGAAACAGTTATCTTGTAGTGATGTATTGTTGAGCATAGTAATGCTTGTAGTATTTATGTGTATACTGCTGTAGGTCTAAAAGCAAACACCACAAGGGATGCTATATAAGAGCTTTGACCCAACAATTCTTCTCCAGCTGCTGTCAGTGGCAGAGTTGGTCCAACAAGTACGTGCTATAACAGGAGATAGTATATGTTGATATATTGTAACAGTAGGCATATGTATGGGTGTATTAGTGAGAATAACACATCAAAGGTGGGCTACTGTGCAATTATGATTTGCATTGTGGGATATTGTGCCAATAACTGTGTAATGTACAGTATTGTAGGCAGATATGTATTACATTTTACATAGCATTACTGTTATTTTAGGAAAACATTAGTTATGTCTATAGGGCATTTACAATACACAATAACAGGATACATATGACTTGTAGTCATCCGACAGTTTATCAGCATGATAGCAAAGTAAAATGGAAGAGCTAGTTAACTATCCATGCACATAAGGCATGTAATAGATTAATAGGTTCATAGGTAGGTACTGGGCTATCTGCCCAATGGCATTTATAAGCCTAGCTAGAGTGTGTTGGCTTCCACCACCCCCTTAGATTAGTTCCTGTGCCTCTGAATAGCAGAGCCATTAGTTTCCTGTGCCTCTGTCCAGCAGAGTCACTGCAGTGATCCCCAGGGTACATGTCTGACTCCCATCCACCCGTCAAGGTTTCTCTTGAAGAGTGCTAGTGAGGGTCCCTGCCTGATGTACATTGGAATCATGTTCCAAAGCATGGGGAGTCTCCGGGTCAGGAATCTATCCCTCCAGTACATCCTATGTATCGTTGTGGTTAGGTGTATATCCCTAGAGCATGTGGCTCTCAGGGGCTTTTGTTTAGGTGGAGCATATCCATCAATACTGGGTTGGACATGGGCCTTGTATGTCAAGCAGAGATCACCTCTGAGTACGCGGTATGCAACCGAGTACAGCTGGAGTTTCTTTAGTTGGGCTGCATAAGTCATCTGTTTGAGGTCAGTAATCCTATTGGTGTGGTACTTTTGTGGTCTTTCAAGCTGTTGTAGTTGTCTTGTAAGGTACATCCCAAATGGGGTGTTGTATTCTTTAATGGGTCTAATAAGTCATGCGTAGAGAGGCACAATGGCCTCCTTTGTTCTGGATGCGAACCCATTTGAGATTGGGGGCCACGTAGAAGGATATTCTAACCACCTTGGCAATATGGTTATCAAAGGAGATATTGCTATCTACTTGGGTTCCCAGATCCCTTATTACCTTTTCTGTATGTAGGGGACTACCACCTATGTGGTAGTCCATGGGTAATTAGTTTTATCCAAAGGGGATGACTATGCACTTTTTGGCATTCAGCTTGAGGCCATGATATTGACACCAGGTATCCGTCTCAGTTAGACCCTTCTGGAGGGTGTCCGTATCAGCTGGGGAACTAATTATGGCCCCTAGTTGCAGTCATCTGCAAACCTTTTCAGCCAAAGTCCTCCTGTGCTTGCCTGTACCTCAGAGAAGTATATACCAAACACGAGGATTACTGGGCAGATCTGGGTGCTGCCATCGAGATTCTTGACATAGCCTTAGAATGCTTTGTGGTTGTCCTTGGAATTAGTGGCAATTTTGTTTTAGTAGCTAGCTTTGGAGGATCTTATAAGGGATCTCAGCTTCTTACTGAGGTTGACCAGGGAGCTCCTCCACTCATGGGATTGTACTCTCTTTTGCAACAGTTTCTTCCTTCTGTTGTACAGTTTGTTTATGGCAGGGAACCACCAGATTGGCTTCCTTTTTTTGGAGGATAGCGTCTTGGTTCTGTTTAGGATAGCACGATCCATGCACTTGTGTAAGTGCTTATAGAGTGCATTTGTGTAGGATTCAGCAGTTGTAACTGTATTGTCTATCTGCATGGGTGTCATGAAGTTCACCACTTCTGTCTTAAGAAGCATGAAGTTGGCTTTGGAGAAATATTTTACTGTGGTTTCCTTAATGGAGGGTGGGGAGGGATGTGGATATCAAGGGTGATTAGCTTATGGTCGGATTGGACCAACACGGAGTTGACTTCAGGTGTGGAACACTGGTCACTCTTGTTGGTAATGACTAGGTCTAGGATACTGTTGCCCCTGGTGGGGGTGTGGATAAGTTGATCCAGGGCATTGGAGTTTATGAATTCCAGAAAGCATTGAGCTAATGAGTTGGTACATGAGTAGTTTTCCCAGTTAATTGTGGGGTAGTTGAAGTCGCTCATTATTAGGGTGTTTGGTTGAACCCTAATATTTTCCAGTACATCAAGAAAAGAGGAGTGGGAATCCTGGGGCATGGTGGGGGATCTATAGCAAGCTACAATTTGGATTGCAGTTTTGCCCAGAGTTAGTTGCACTTGGATAACCTCTGATGCATTGTGCTAATCAACTAGCCAGGAGGTGTGGATATCCTTAATGAATATGGACACACCTCTGCCTTTGGTGTTTCGGTCCAGGTTACATGGCCGAAAAATGTGGTATGAGCTATAGCCTGGTAGTGCAGGGGTGCTCTCTGGAGCCTTGAACCAGGTCTCAGTCACTGCACAGATATCAATGTTCTCCATTTTAAGGAGTGCCTCGAGTGAGAGCATTTTGAGATTTAGACTTCTAGCATTGAGTAGCATTACCCTCAGGTTTTGCTTGCCTGTTCCTGTTATGGTGGTGAATTTGTTATTTGAACCATAGATTAGGTTCATAGGTTCATAGATTAGTACTAGTACTACTACTAGATTTGTTACAAACAACCTTGCCTAAAAAAGGCACCATAGGGGGAGCAAGAGCCTTAGCCAATATCTGGAATCCCAGGGGCGACAGGTGCAGGCCATCTGCACCTGTTGCCCCTGGGATTCCAGGGGCGACAGGTGCAGGCCATCTGTGGCAAAGCATCGTGGTCTGTTGACCATGTCATCCCAAGCAGATAGATACTGGATCCCCTTAGAATGACACCAGAAGTTTAGCCAATTGTTGAAGTCAATCATTTTGTCCTTGTACTGCGGGATCATTCTGGGTGATGGCAGAATGCTACTCAGGACTAGGGTCATACCTGCCTAGGCTACAAGATTGGAGAGCTCTTCCATGTCTCTTTTCATGTCGTCCAGGGAGGTACGTCTCAGGTCATTCACACCAACATGGACATTGACAGAGTCATATTTGTACTTGTTGTGGAGTGACCTGAGTGCGTGGATTATGTGGCGGATCCTGGCACCCAACAGGCATCTGACAGTAACCTTCTCCTTGTTTAGCCTGGTGAGTGGGATATCAGTGTGCCTGACTATAGAGCCACCTATGACTAGAGTGTTGGGTACGTTGTTTTGCCTTATTGGCTGTGGTTGAGTGGCACACTGAGTCTATGGGCTATGTGTCATTTGGGTTGTGTTGGAGGATGGAGGTTGCTTGCGTTTATGCTTTGGAGGTCTCTGTTGCATAGACAGATTATTATTGAGAGCCTCCTTGAATGTTTTTGTGTTACTATGTGGGGATTTTGGTGGTGTAGATTTAGTGAGACTATGTGATGAGTGTGGTGTGGTGCAAATGTTTCCCTACTTCAAATGATTGTCAAGTTCAGTCTTGGTTGGGGAGAGCTTTACCTCCAGTTTGGCTAGATAAGTACATCTCTCACAGGTTGTAGTGTTGGGTGGTAGGAGGAGAGGGTTGTCTGTGTACATGAGTCAATTTCTACATTGCCTTAAGATGCCCAGATTCATCAGATACACAGGAGAGAATACTGGGGGCTGACCCTTGGACATGCCTGAATAAAAAAACTATTTTCATCTAGATAAGTGAGGAAAGTGAGTCCAAGAGCTGTTTTTCTCTAAGCAAGTGAGAAAAGTAAGTACAGAAACTGTTTACCTCTAGGTAATGAGGAAGATTGAGTGCTATAGTAATTAGTAGCTTATTTAGTGCTTACAAGTGCTGGGCATGAATAAGCAATCCAGATAGGGTCTTGGATAACATAAACACACTGCTCCCCCCAAAAGGTACACAATCATATATCCATGTACACTACAGAGACCCTGTAACCACAACTATGCAGGTACAAGCTGCACTCAGGCTGCATGGGACCTGTCTACATCCCAGGTTTTATCATACACATATGGCAAAACAATTTGCTCTCCACATACACATCATGTAAAACATAGCTTCATGTCAGGCTGTGTAAACACTGAAGGGTGCACACCAACAGTTATCACAACCCACAAAGGGGGAGACACCACTGATAATAGGAAGTACTGCACTACTACCCTGCTGAGTCTAGTCTGAAAGGCCATGAACCTTGATCAACTTATTTGATCTCAGCAGTACAGATGTAGATGACAGTAAGGTTGATTTCACACAGCATACCATAACCTTGCCAGGTCATAGGACATCATCACCCATACTGTGTTCCACCTACACTCAGTATACTAGATGTACATTCCTATGTCACAGGAGTGTTTTGCAACTGGACTGCTGGCAGAACCAACACTACAGAAGGTGTCTGAATAATACATGCACATCACACCAGTGCCAGCTACAGTAAGACAGGATTAATTCATTGTACTCCCCCTCATTGTAGTCTATACCACACAGACTAACAGCAGAAGGCATCTGCCTATTAAAGTATGCGAATGACTATGACCTAGGAGCAATAGCTGACTCAATGAGTGTTGCGGACAACATACAGAAGGGGCTTTGCGGATGAGGTGTGTGACATAT
Source organism: Protopterus annectens (assembly GCF_019279795.1). Taxonomy (NCBI): domain Eukaryota; kingdom Metazoa; phylum Chordata; order Ceratodontiformes; family Protopteridae; genus Protopterus; species Protopterus annectens. The sequence goes on along the minus strand of NC_056739.1, from coordinate 692,665,244 downwards.
GGCCACAATCTGACAGCTACATATTCCATTGTGACCCCTATGTTAATAACCCTGTACCAATGAACTACCACCTTGGCAGTGGTCAACATAATGGGCACTGTGTGTAAGGGATGCAGCTGGGAAGTTGTCTTTCCTGTGATAGTTACGTCACCATACCTCTCAGGTAGTCGTAAGTGGCAACCCTAATCATGACAGGGTGCCATCCATGAATATAGAGATCATTGTTCAGCCATACTCAACACTCAAATAACCCATATCAGATCACATATTTCCTTTAAGGGGTATTGGCCATGTTCAGATGGCCTACACCAGTCTTCCCAATCCCCATCTCCACTATGTAGCATGATGCCTACCCTGAATAAAGCCATGTCCAACCCAGTGATGTTGGACATGTTACACGTACACATCCTGATCTCAAACACATACTTCATGGACATCCACCTTCCTAGTACAAGGATCATCAATTTACATACTCCTGCCATACTATGATTCCCTGCCCAGCAAAGCTGCACATTGCCCCTTTTTCAGATATGGTGTGATCACTGCATGGTAAATATATCATTAACCCTGTGGATCAGTTATGTGGCACTGCTTGACCTGGCCCCAGAAACCCGCCTGTCAGCTACAGCTAGGTAACCTTTCATCCTAGGCTCATACATGGCCCAGGGCATATAGCCTACTAGTTGACTTTGTCCGTACATGCTATAGTTGATATCCAACCTTGCAAATACCATCAGACTAGCCAGTGTCCCATGTGTATCACATGTGCAACACAGGTGATATATGGCAGGATGTTGAACTGCTGTACAGTGCCATGTAGATGTATATGGCAAAACACATACATCTAAAACCTTCCATGAGTAAGTCTGCAGGGTCACAGGTCATGTCTGTTAAGGCAGTGTAAGTCTTTATATGTGACATATACACAGCATCAAGGTCGACTGCATTAATGTGGAGACATCCAGGCATGTGCTGATAGGTATGAACACCAGTACAGGCAAACAGACATGCCCACATCAAGACAGCATCCGCATGGAGTATGAGCAATTTAATCAGGTGACACACACACATATATGGTGATAATATCCAATCACCATTGAGTGCCAAATGTGTGTGACACAAACATGTCAGTGGTGTCAGTGTCATGTAGATTTGCAAAGACAACTATTTATTCGTAATAAATGTGATACACATTTATATTCAGCTGTAGCTCTATACGTCTCTATGAGTTACTGTGACCTGTCTCCATCATTATGTCTTCCAGGTATGTTACATGAAAGGCTGCCACTTTATACTCGCTTGGAGGAAGAGGCCCTCATCCCATACCTACTTGATAATCATCATGTACTGTTCAGCCATGTGCCACAGGATGCACAGCAGCGGGATGCCCTGTGGCAGGAACTTTGAAGGAGGGTTAATGATGTGAGCAGCCACAACCGCACATACCAGCAGGTGTGCAGACCTAATTAGATGGGTGAAACAGCGTGCGAATGCAATCACCAAGGAACAAGGTGCAACAGGTGGTGGTCCACCAACCCAGCCCCCACTCACACATACCGAGGAGCTACTGGCCAACCTGGGGACACCTGCAGGACAAGCCTTAGCCGATATCATGGAAGTGGGTGTCTCTCAACCACCAAGTCTGGAGTTAATAATCCCAAAAACGGAGTGCAGAAAAGCCAAAGAAAAACTGCAAATAAATTCCGTAGCTCCTTTTGAAATGTGTTTAATGAAATAACATGAACACAAGCCTGGAGTTGCCTGGTAAGTCACTACTGCACCTATAATAACTATATTCCATATGGTTACATGTGTCACTGTACAATATGTAATGTAACATCATATGCAAGGCATGTATACACACATGCCGCATATTATAGTATGCTACTCTGTGTATGCACACATGTGCATACTCCATAGTATAGTCTATTGTACTGGTGTATGTGTTAATATGCACATTGCACCCTGTAGCTATCATGCAGGCATGGATAATGATCATACTGCTGTGTCACTCCTATTTAGGCACCTCTGATGTTCTGCTGTGACAGCAGCCCATTGCAGGTGAGACTGTTATTATTTATCAGGCATGTTAATGCACAGATCTATCTGCCATGTGGCCATTTACCACATGTACACATAATGTATGGTCCTGTCACAATATACAGGTCGGACCTGCAATGCATCACAATGGCTACCCATGTACAATACTTGCAAACTATGTGAAACACCGACATGAAACCTCACAAACTGTCATTGCCAGATGTGTGGACAGCTGTGCATACAATGGTGGAGGTGTCGTTCACTGCAGGGACATGTATTACAGATCAGAACTACACATGTGGGGAATACAAAAGTACACAGTGAGCTGGAGTATGGCCAGCCCACAAGATTCACCGGTGTGAATTATACCCCTGCTATGAATGTCACACAATGTTATGTGCTAACGGACATGTCCTTGACATCTAGTGGGCTGGCTACAACACTGCCTAACTATCCTGAAAAACATATCCCACATACCCAACATACCACCCTTTGTCTGCATAACCCTGTCGTCGGTGGAGCATATGACATCTATGGATGTATGTCATATGGGACAACACAGACATGTGAAATAGATGCCCGTCACAACCATTTGGCCAACACATGTTCACACATGGCCATGGAGGATGGCCAGAGACATGAAGCAACACACACAGTAGACGCTATGTGCTTGTGTGTACACCCTGTCGTACATTGGCTCCACATGGTCCAACTATGGCCTTTGTGTAATGGTTATATTACAGATGTGGAACACTAGACATCCTACAGGCCTGTGCACATCTTGTGTAGGTGTGACACCAATTCACCACATAAGATGTGTTGAAAATCTTGAGTGTGTCATGACATGACAGCAGTCACCTGTACAGTATCCACATACATACACAGACAACCACATCAGCCCACAGATACAGTACATTCCCCTTGCTGGTGTCGGACATCACTGTCATCCTTGCTCCTCATGTATGTGTGTGAGTGTGTGTGTGTGTGTGTGTGTGTGTGTGTGTGTGTGTGTGTGTGTGTGTGTGTGTGGTACACAGATGTCATGTGGGACATGGTGTACCGACGAGTTTGCCATGTCTGACCATACTTGCCAGGCAGCAGCAATATGGTTGCAGATGTGCAGGGGTGTCATCCGTATAGCCTTCAGTGACCTGTGTCACACATTCCACATCACAGTTTAGTGTGTACACACCTCAGTGACGTGGGTCACATTCCACAGTATATATGCATTGTATCTGAACACAGTCATGGCTATGAACTGTGTCTGTAACTCACACTGTATAGCAATAGAGATGCCACATGATTCCCAGCAATGACCATGCACATCAGCTAAATGTGCAGTATATCTGTAGGGCAGACAGACAACACTGCATTGGGACACCATTACTCCACTGTATATTTTACAGGACACCATTGTGTTAAACATGTATGCATGTCATTGCACACGTCAGCAGATCACATGTCATACTACATGTAATTGGCCAGGTCATATGCCACACATCAGTCAGCTGTACTGTTAACCTGTGCTGGTCTACATGGTGTAACACAGGGATGTATTCTAACTACTACTATGAATGTGTAATGTGCATGCCTTCTGCTATGACACATGTATGCTGTTGTGTGCAACCCAGGGATGTATGATAACTACCACTATCATTGTCTGAGCTGCATGCCGCCTGCCGTATCACATGCATGTTGCATGTCTTCTGTCATATCACATGCATGTTGGGTGCCATAGCGTGTCTGTGTGTGTGTGTCTCTGTGTGTGTGTCTATTGTATAGATTGTAATGTACAGTTCTTGTCTGCCCCTCACAGGTGTTGATGTAGGTGCATTCCCCTCCTGTGGTCCATCTGATGTTAGTGTCCCCACAGACTCTTGCAGTGATGATGTACTTATGATTGAGGCACAGACAGGGTTGTCAGGGGCTGAATCTGTGCCATTGGTTGCCATTCTACCTATATCCCCTTCATCCCCGCACACATTTCTCATGCCAACACATACCCCATCACTAGTGGCCATAGAGGAAGGACAGTTGGCATGTGGTGCTTGGAACAGGAAAGTGTGGAGGCTATGGAAGGTGTGCCTGCACACCATGGTGTCAGCCAACTGAGTGGTTATGCCCCACAAAGGCATGTGGCCAGTGCTGCTCATAGGAGGACCTCTGGCCAACATGCCCCTGCAAGACAGAGTACAGCAGCTGGTGTCACCAGATGCATGTTTCAGGCTATAATGGAGGCATAGGCACGTGCTGAACAGCACAACAGAGAAGGTCAGAGGCTTCAGAGGGCTGCTGTCCATTCTTTAAAAAACAACATCCAGGCAATGGCAAATGCTCAACAGCAGCTTGCTGAAGTTTTGGATAGATGATTGAGTGACATGGGTGGAGGTACCCAATGTCTCTGTAAATGAGATCCATGATGATGTGCTCCATAGCTTTGCAGACCAGGCTAGTCAGGCTTATAGGGCAATAGTTCCCATGGTCCATTGTGGCACCACCTTTGTGGAGTGGGATAACTGTTTGATTGTAGTCCTTGACCGTGGCATGACAATCTGCAAGCATGAGATGTCTGTGCTGGAACATCTGGTAGGAGTGAGGCATCGAGCACATGGATGTAGGCCAGCTACATCACCTGTTGCAGGTCTATGTGTATGAGCTACCTCACATGCCCACTCCCGTAGTGGTGATAGCAGCAGCAGTGCAGCTGGTGCTGTGCTGTCTACACCAGGACAAAGCAGGCCACATGCACGTGGCTCTGGATGGTCCCAACAGGGACACGGTTCCAGTGGACATGTGTCATCAGACAGTACCCAATCTGCATCACTGCCTGGTAGTGTCCATGCAACCCCTGGCAGGCACAGGTCACGTGGCCATGGCCAGACACAGTGAATTGTAAAACCTGGCCTGTACAGTCCGCAGCTGTCAATAATACCCCTGTGTAGGCCAGACACAGGCCAGAACTGTGTGCATACATACATGCACACACCGGAAACATATGTAGGGCACCGCAACACACACATGCATAACATCCAACATGCCCAATGAGATCAAAGGCCCTAACCCACACACATGATGCCATTCAATGGTTCAGCCTATGCTTCTGGCAAACATTATCACCCTGTGCATATGATGATGCCTGTGCCGCATCCCTGTCATCCACACCATCGGTGCAGGGACATGCTCATATGGTCTGATGCACAGGGTGAAAAGACTAGGAAGATAAGTGTAGATTACAATTATTGTGTACTGTTGACAGGCAGCAGACATACCACGTAGTACAGGTTTAGAATGCATTTTGTACTGTTAACAGTACATGTCATGTGTAACAACAGTAACTGCATGTTGGTCTTGATGTTCTGCCTTCCTTCTTCAGGTCTAATTGCATGTGCCGGTGAATGTCAGTGTATGCAGTTAGTGTCCCATATGTAAATGTGGACTACTCACAGTTATGTATGAAAATACCAGCATGCTCTTTGTAGTTTCCACATCACAGTTAGAAAGTCCCACGTTCCAAACACATCTACAGATCTACTGATCCAAGAGCATGATAGCTGTGTATTAAGCTACTGTGGCTAGAGATGTGACATCCATACTGGGTGACATCACAGGTACAGTTACATGCAGTGGGGATGTAAGAGAGCGGTCTAGCTGATGCCAAGGGTAGAGGCCAGTGGAAAGCGGGATGCCTCATTGGAAAGCAGTAATACATGTTCCCATGACAGGATGCGAACACACAACTACACCCACACACTCAGGTATTCACACACATGTATTCAGAGACACAATAACACACCCACACACTCATGGATTCACCGACACAGTAACACACACACCCACACACACACACACACACACAGTTGCTAGTGTTGAGGTGAGGACCCCTGCCTATGTGCAAATCATCATTACAGTACTGTGCACTTACATGATGCACCACAGAGATTACACATATACAGGTAGTCAGTATGGTCTAAGATCGAGGACATCAACAGGGATAGTAGATTGCATCGCCTGGATGGGGGGGGGTCTTATCAGTTCACTATGGTAACATACATCCTCACTCCAGGGACCACAAGCAATACATACATACACACACACACACACACACACACACACACACACACACACACACACACACACACACACACACACACACACACACACACACACTCTCTCACACTGTGGCATTCACTATTGAATACACTTATGTCACGCACATACAGATAACTCACATGTGTGAGATGCACACCCCTGCCTATGTCCTGATTTCTACATTGCAGTCTGTACAGATGTCTACAACAGTGTATAGGAGAGTGAGTAACAGTTGAGATGTATTCCCCACCATATGCGACATATATGGACACACACGCAACCACATATGCCAGTACTGTGAATCAAACACCTGCCTATCTCATGATACGTATGACAAACTTACAGCAGTATTGCATGAGTTACAAAGTGTACTGATGCTTCCTTTGGCAACTGTGCTGATATATGCACACGGGAGGTCATAAATGTTACAGCTGTCAAGTGATTTACCTTCGGTGTCACCCTGACCACTGTGTAAGTTGTGTGTGTTCCCCTTCAATTAACAAAACCATAGCTTAGCGGTTACACAGGTTATTGTAGGACTGCTTGTGACACACCTGTGAGCTGTCCTCAGCAAACATCCATCTGCAAAGATGCCCCACCACTTAGTTATGTCTACACATCTGTCCATACCTGAAGTACATCTTACCATACTTTCAACATATCACCATATACAGTTGGCAATGTTGAGGCTGCATTGCAACTGCATGATGTACTAAGACACACGTCACCTGCAAACATCAGCAACTGAACATGCATGGTATCTGAACGCACACCACTACATGTACATGTATGTAGGTCCTACATTCCTGTCATTTGGGCATGTTTGTAGGCATTGCATTTAGTGGATATGTGTAATGACATACATGACACATGGACTGTTGTATGATATGATAGGTGTCATGGGTGACCAGTACAGAGGGAAAGTTACCTCTGTCAGTATTGATATCGCACCTTATGTACTGTTAGCATTCAGCAGCCATGGACCTACCTTCCATGTGCATGTGTGTAATGGCTGCAGCCACCTGTCTGATCAAAGGACAACAACAGTTATGCTATTTACATATATGTTGTATGTGTGTGGCATGTACATATCCACGGCAGGTACATGTATGTCATATCCAAACATGAGGGTGTTTACTGGTGTACAGCAACAGTCATCTGTTAATGCTGTAAATAACCGAGGGACCCTAGTATGTGTACAGCTGACCTGGTTACACACAGTGGTTTCTTTGCATTGCATAACACATGATGCAACTGTGTCAGTACATGGGTACTCTGCACAGCTGATGTAGAGCTAGGTACAGTCCACTGATCAAGGGTCACATGGTGGTGTACTATTATATGTCCTACCACATGTATGCATGTGTGTTGGTGGTCCGAGGGCATGGTGGTGTCTGAGGGTTACATCCTAGAATGCAGCTTTTGACACTGTGACCTTCACCTGACTCATCTGTGATGCCTTTTGTGGGAGTACTGGTCAGTACATGTGAGTGGCCTTTATGTATGTGGGGACACCACCACCTGGAGCGGTCCGTACCTGTGTTATGGCCCACATGTCTGGTTCTGAGGTATATGGTGGTAGTGCTATTGTGCACTACAGAGCCTTCAGCCAGGTGTTCCTCACTGCACAGATGTCATTATCTCCCATGGATGGAGCTACAGTGAGCAGCTGTGATTATGAATGCTACACATCTAGCACTGGTTAGCATAAGCATACAATGCAGTTGGTCTCTAGGTGTCAGGGTGTTATCCTGTGTTTAGGACATTTGCCTTGGAATGGCACTATATGGGTGAATGCAACCTAGGTATTATCCCCACTCCCTTGAATCATGGATGCATGTGATATGTAACAAAGGCCTGTCTAGTTTCAGTCATGTCATCCCAGAATGACAAACATTGGACAACCTCGTAATTACAGCATGACATTGGCTCATTGTGTTGGTCAAGCAGTTGCCACTCCTAGCAAGACATCACTGTGAGTGGTAGTATTGTGCTTGGTATAGAATGGTACAGCTAAGGTGATGAACAGCAGCAGATGTTGTGTATAAGACCGGTGTCAGATATATGTAGTGCAGCGTTCCTGCTAACAATGACAGCTACTAACACCGGAGTCCATTACAATGTGTTCTTTATATCTAACTGTAATAGCATGGCCACTGTGGCCTTCCATGTTTAGAATCAGAGTGCGTCCCAGACAGCCCTGTGCTACTAAGTGTATGAGAATGCCCAGTATAACCTTGTGTAGATGGACACATAGTGCATTCCGAACAACCCTGTGCTACTAAGTGTGTGAGCATGCCCAGTGACACCTTGTTTCGGTTATGTGCCTCTATGTGTATGGGCATGGCCATTGTAACCCTGTATAGTGATAGTAGTCATCCATTCCACAGATGGGCATACTCCAGGCCAGGATGGATTCCTACTTTAAACATACAGGTTCACAAGTATGTACATCTTAACTGCCAGCATCCCTGTTGATGTCCGCATTCCTAGAAGGTCATAATGACAGCCTTGAAATGCGTAGTCTGTGTGGCATGACTCGTAACTATGTCGTACAGTAATAATGATCTGTAGATAGGCAGGTGTTCTGTTCCCACCACTGGTGTGTGTGTGTGTGTGTGTGTGTGTTTGTCTCCACCTGCCTGAAGACTGAATAATGCTTTTAGACTGTTCAAACTCCATACAATTCCTATACCCACCTTTGGCAAGGCTGATGATGTCACCCACCTAGAAATACACCTCTGGGAGTACTGTGACCCAGTAATCTCAGTAGCGTGTTCTGTAACTGTGTAATGCTATAGTGTGATAAAGTAGTTAGGGCAGCATTCTAATCCCAGATTTGCCAAATGTGTGTGTTTGTCCCTGTCTGGCTGAAAACTGCATAATGCTTTTAGACTACTCACACTCCATACAATTCCTGTACCCACCTTTGGCAAGGCTGATGATGTCACCCACCTAGAAATACACCTCTGGGAATGCTGTGACCCAGTAATCTCAGTAGTGCATTCTGTAACTGCGTAATGCTGTCATGTGATAAAGTAGTTAGTTCGGTGTTCTAATCTCAGACTTGCCAAGTGTGTGTGTGCACTTGTCTTCGTCTGCCTGAAGACCGAATAATGCTTTTAGACTGCTCACACTCCATACAATTCCTATACCCACCTTTGGCAAGGCTGATGATGTCATCCACCTAGAAATGCACCTCTGGGAGTGCTGTGATCCAGTAATCTTGGTAACGCATTCTGTAAATGCGCAACACTGTAGTGTGATAAAGTAGTTAGGCTGGTGCTCTAATCCCAGACTTGCCAAGTGTGTGTGTTTGTCTCCATCTACCTGAGGACTAAATAATGCTTTTAGACTGCTCACACTCCATACAATTCCTATACCTACCTTTGGCAAGGCTGATGATGTCACCCACCTAGAAATACACCTCTGGGAGTGCTGTGACCCAGTAATCTCAGTAGCGCATTATGTAACTGCGTACTGCCGTAGTATGATAAAGTAGTTAGGTTGGTGTTTTAATCCCAGACTTGCCAATTGTGTGTGTGTTTGTCTCTGTCTGCCTGAAGACAAAATAATGCTTTTAGACTACTCACACTCCATACAATTCCTATACCCACCTTTGACAAGGCTGATGATGTCACCCTCCTAGAAATATGCCTCTGGGAGTGTTGTGATCCGGTAATCTCAGTAGTGCATTCTGTAACTGCGTAATGCAGTAGTGTGATAAAGTAGTTAGGTCGGTGTTTTAATCTCAGGCTTGCCAACTGTGTGTGTGTTTGCATGCGTGAGACAAGTACAGTGCTTTGTAGAGTATGCACTCTCTGTACAAATCAGATGACCACCTTTGTCAATCCTGCTGTTGTCACCCACCTAGGTATACATCTGCAGGTGTGCTGTAACCCAGTATTCACCATAGTGCGTGCCCTAAAAGCGTATTGTTGCAGTGTGATACGGTAGGTAGGGGTTCATATACAGGACTTGGCAAGTGTGTGTGTTTGGCTGTCAGAGCCTGTCTAGAGGTGGCTGTGAGTGTCTAACCACTGGACATGTTGGGGAGTGGATTTTGTAGTTTTCCTATATGGTGTCCGTCTTATGACACATTGGCCACCTCACGAGGAGTGCAGATATCAGTCAGCCACGGGACTGTGTTGGCAAGCCATACCCCTATATCTGGCAAAAGGCCTGGTGAACAAAGTATGAAACACTACTAGTACCCGGTATATGTCCTGCACCCATGTGCCATACACAAACACACTTGCCTAGGATATCCCACTATGTTTCTAGTACCATGCTCATTGATGACAGATAGTAGGCATGGTGTGAATGCAGTAGGCTGCAGAGGACATGGCACCCTGTACAGCAGTACAATAGGCACATATTTGCGGACATTATGCCTTCACTATGTTCCCAAATGGATGCCTACAACATATGTGGTGCCATCAAATGTGATCCACAGAGGCCATACAATGCCATACACATGTGACCTGTATGGACCAATGCCGCTGACAACAGGGAATACTTGTATCATACTATCAATGCAGGTGCAGGATCGACCTGCTCACTATAAGCAGGTTTTGCCACACCAGGCCAGTATTGGCATATTGGGGGATAACAGTCTGTGTACACAACATGTGCCTGCCAAACCAGGTACACCTGTATATGTCACTGTACAGTATTGTGGAGACATGCGTGAATGGGCGTACCTTCGTTGAAGGTTGTGCGTCAGGGCTGGCAACTCGGCACGTAAAAATCTACTGCCAGTCATTAGCGGACCGGAGTTCCGCTGTGGCGACCCCTAACCAGGAAAAGCCGAAAGACACAACAACAGTATTGTGGGACATGCACATCCCAGGCAATGTTCATGTGAAGGACTATCAAACACAGACATGGCATGCATTGCAAAGTTATGGCCATACACATTGGTAACCAGGATGTCAGGGCAGATCATGCAGTACCCATCTGTGTGGGACAATGCAGACACTACACCCCTGTACTGCACTGCACATCATTTTTGGGTGATGCTATGCCAAGGATTATCCCTCACCTAGCCTTGTACAGCCATCTTGCACAGCCAACCACTACACACCCATGAAGCAATGAATACATGCATGTCAGTACTGGCACCTTGTGTCTGCGTGTGGGTTATGATGCTCCCAACCACAGAATAACCCTCGTTGGCATACCAACAGATGTCAGACACTTTCACATGACCTAGCCCATAGAACCTCCAGATATCCCCTGTGGTGAATGTAGTCCTGTGCATTACTGCAGTGTGGCAAACTAAGTAGTTAGGTTGTGTATTTGTGACCCTGGCAAAGAGTGTCAATGTGAGTCCATTAGAGAGTGTGGTTGTGGTGACAATGGCATCCGTTCACGTGGACAGCCATGTGTGTCACACCTAAAGTATGTCTACTATATCTCTGTTGAAGATGTCTCTCACCTACACACATATATGTTCTTACAGCACGGCAACATGTCGGCTTTGTGACACATGTAGTAACATCATGCACATGTAATAGTAATGACTAGTGAGTCAGGGGTTTGACCCCTGTACTGTTAGGCTTGTGGTAGACAATGCTTAGGGTTAAGACTCTAAGCTCTTCTCTGGTGTACTTTGCCTGTCCCACCCAAACACTCTCTGGTGGATGTGGAGGTGTACACCTGTTCAGCAGCAGCATGTGTATTGTAAGTGATGGACATGATCAGGTGATGGCCACTGCACCTATTGCAGTCCTCCTCTAGCTGATTGCATGTGGAACAGCTGTGAAAGTGTTCCCATAGCCATTTAAATGCTAAACACAGTACACTATCTAGGAAAAACATGTTGGTATTTGGCCATTGCAGTCGCTGTGAGTGGTACGTTGATGTGGTGTTCTGAAACGGCATCACAGATGATATCTGGATGTACCTCAAACATCATACACAGTGGGAAATAGCCTAAAGATAGGAGGGTGATGTGCCACACATGACTACAGCATGTAAGTGTAGCTATGCTACATTGAGAATACTGCCTGTTTAACATGTTGTCTGTAGTAATGGCTATTCTGCATGTTTTAATACAGACATGACAGTACTCTGTTCATGAGGGACCCCCATCTGTAGGGCCATTTGTGAACTGGTCAATGTTTGGAACCATTTGTTTCCTGTGTTACACACTGAACACACATCTGTGCACAGCAGGAGCATAGTGTGAGGATTGCAGACAGTACATGATAATAGAGATGTGTTACTGCCATCACATCCCTGACTGGACATATGTCACATGAAACAGCAGTATGACAGACACTGTCTGGGGTTCCCATTGACAAGCCAATAATGGGCAACTGTTCATAGCTGTGGTCACACGTCTACTACACATTGTACAGATGGCATGCAGTATATATGCATGTGTTGTGCTCCCTCTGCAAATGTATACCATCTGTTGTGTTGGGTTGATGGGGATATCTATGCATACTGTTGTAGGTAATCCTGTATGCTGTTGTCTATCACTAAGTCATATGTGGGTTTAAACTGCAACTCCATAGGCTGAATGGGTTGGGAGGTCCCGGCAGAACTTCCTGTCCCACTTCAGCTGAGCATGGCACCAGGCACAAGCACATCTGGGGCCCAACCTTGGACATCAACCTCTGTTGGCTCTGCACCACCTTCTGGTGGTACCACCACTGAGGATGGGGCATGTCCCCCCCTGGGAGCAGGACCAGACAGGTACATGTCTACTGTTGTGTGGTCCAGACGTGTTGCGTTGGGGGCTCATTAAGGGGTTCTGAAGCCAGATACGCCAGCTCAAGGGCAGAATGTCACATTTACAGGGTGATGCTGCCCCTCCTGGACAGCCCCCAGCACTGCCTCTTTTGCAGCTGTTTAGGTGCAGTGGCAGCTGCCCATGGCTGGGGACCTCCATCCCACTGTTCCCATGGGCTTGTGAATGTCGAACACCCATCCCTGTCTGAGGTGCATCTCCCCACATGTGTCATATACCGACCCTGTATGCTGTCTTGTCTGTGATCCTACCCTACCTATCCTCCACAGCCATACCTACTCTTCTTCCCTCACATCCAATCCTCACCCTACGGAAACATAAGGCCAATCAGCTCCTAGGACAACATCTGCCCTATACATAGCTGTCCATTTCACACATGTGCACACTGGACACATGTAACCCTTGTAATATGCATCACAACATACTCCTGTTATCCTCACCCCCATCCCTCAAGCACACGATCCTGGTATGCACATCACTCCTAAATGGTCCAGGTACACGTGATGAAGATGACCCCATTGTACACACAACACTACAGGTCCCTCTATGGTTACCCCATTTACCTTTATCATGATGATGATGTTGCATACAGCACCTTGCAAGAGTACTGTTCACACATAATGATTGGACAGGTACTGTTGCGTTAATGTACATTAGATGCACAGAGTGATGTATACGGCTAATGTACAACTGTTTGCGTGTATGAATAACACATGCCTGTCTGAGGGAGTCTTGAGATTACATAGAACAACACCACTACATAATACAGGTGTCGCTGGTGTTTCCTGTTTCATTCATTTGTAATGTTTTGTTGCCACATGGTATGTTGCTGATATATCTCTATATACGTATGCACCTATATGCTGGACATAAACACTCACATATACATCTACATGATGGGATACTTTCTTATACTGTTGAATGACTGCGCTGTATGATATGTTTGTGGTACTGTCCATTGTCTGTATATCTGCCATGGTGTATTGGTAAATCACATTAGCTGTGTGTGCAGGGTCATGGTTCCGAGCCTTGCAAAGGACATTTATTTGGTTGCAGGCCAGAACAAGGCCATTGGATATGGAGGGAGTAAAGCACATTAAAGCAGTTGTGAGCGGGTGTGCGTGGGTTTGTGCAATGTTAAGCAATGCTAATCTCTGGTTACAGCTTCTTACACTCGGTTAGCCTCTACACTGCTTTACCAGTGCAATACTCGCATACTGGTAGCCAAACAGGCTTACACTCGCTCGCTCCCACACTTGCAAATGCACCGACATTGGTGCTTGCATCTGACACTCACACCCCTGGGTGGGTGGGAGGACCACAATATTACCTTGTGATGCCTATTACATCAGATTACATGCCTACAGTATCAGGAATGGCTGCCCCATTAGGCGAGGGCATGCCGTTCGACTGTACGGAATCGGCGGCCTGTCCATTGATTTAATCATATTATTTGTGTGTTCCTCTTACAATCTGCTCCCATCTGACTGATACATGGGGACCAAGACTCTTCAATACAGACAAGTAATTGGGTTTTGGGACCCACATCCGTCGGCCGAGTCATGCTAACGCATACCTATTATAGGGTTGCCACCTTTTCAATGCCCAAGGTTGGACTTTTACGTAGAAACTTCAGATTTTGCAGGGAAAACATACTCACAGCCAGTACAAAGGAAAGAACTTCACTATTTTGCCTAAACAAAAGCTTATTCTTCTAGTATTATAGTTGCTTATTCTGTTTCTTATAACATTTAGGTGTTTCAGATACAAAATAATTGTTTTATGCAACTACTACAGACAATATAGCAAATCTTTG